>NC_080672.1:74925841-75070841 GCF_030247195.1 Topomyia yanbarensis
TCGTCAAGAGACTTTGATGTGTGGTGAATAAGATAAAGCCACTCAGAGTAGCGGCATTCCAAGAGGCTTGTCCGGTTCGATTTATACGTGCATCTAGAGGAGTAGATTATCGAACTCGCTGGACACAAATAGAAGGGTTTGGGCTCGCAGATGTAGATACGGGTCGGAAGCATTTAAGTCAGATCGCAAAGTTTACAGAAATGAAATCCACTGTGCTATGAGAACAGCTATCTTTTTGACACACACTTTTCAGTCTGGTCGGAACCGTCACCAACGATTGCTTTTAAAATGTTTTCGATTAATTCTGATTCTTGGGCATTCGCTCGTGAAATTGTTACAACCGAATCGATTCAATGTGCAATTGAAAGTTCTGCTCCGTAAAATAATTGAATCGTTCCATTTTTTATATAACTTTTATACAACTATGAACACTGAACAGATTTTGAAGATGTCCATTTTGAAAACAACACGAAGTAATGGTGTAGCTTCATATATCACGACCTGGATTCACGCAATGCTTAGCAACCGACATGCTAAGACACGTGCTTATCGCAGATACTCAGTTTCCTAATATCTACGTGTCATACCAGACCAGTGGATAGTGGGAAACTGATGTCTTAACAGACAAGTAGATATTAAACTGAGTGTCTACGTATGCTCTCAAGGTGGTGTGCTGTCACTAGTTTCACTAATGGCTTGTTGAGGAATCATGATGAACTTGGATTTCCGACATATGATGATGATGAACAGTATATGCATTAACGCACTTTTTGAATTGATGTAGATAGCCTTGTGTTTTTGGGCAAAAGATTGAATATCCAGCCTCTGTGGGGAAGGGAGAAACCGGGTATGTGCTCCCAACTTCAGAGGCAACTTATCATTACACGAAGAATTCTGACCATGGTATCGCCCAATGGGGGCTCCCCAACTACTGCTGCTCTTAGTATGGGGCACAGTGCGAACAATCAGCGACTGGAAGTGGAACAGCAGGATTCCGGGAGTGACCAGTTCCAAAAGTTATCACTAAGAATGGGCAGAGATCGCAGCAATAGAAAACACACAGAAAGTAACGCTGCTCCGGTGAGAGATCGATAAAAGTTGTATATATCTTTCCTATGCACTTGGTTTTATTTCTGGACTTCGTAAAGTTGCATTGTTAAACCGCAATATTTCTATTTTAGGTTCAAATATGTTACTGATTAAAATTACGCTGAAACTTAAGAAAGGAAATTTATAATAGGGGGTTTGGGTAGCGTAGTTGGTAAATCGTTTGCCTTGTACGCAGCGCACCTGGGTTCGAGTCCCGACCCCGCACATAGGGTTAGAAATTTTTCATAAGAGATTTTTCTACCGAAGAGGCGAATGACCTTAAAGGTTAAAACCTCTATAATCGAAATAAAAAAAATTATAGCAAAAAATTTTCAAAAATGCTCAATAAATTTCACAAAGAGTGAACAAAGCTCCCCCGTTTCATAGTACAGCATCTACCACAATGAAGTTATTCAAATGATTAACTCCTAGTCGCGTTATCTCGATATGTACATGCTATTCATATCTATCGTAAATAAAAATAGGAAAATTATGCTTGGTTTAATATTTTTCTACTAGGACATCCTATCCCATTCTGATATTTACGGAAAGGGGGCATCCAAATATTCAAAAACATTTTTTACGGATAAGTGCGAAATGTTTCGAAAAAATCCGACCCGACCCGTACCCGGAATAAATATTTTTTAATGTACCCGTCCCAACCCGTACCAGGTGATAACGAAACCCGAACCCGCCCCGATTCCTACGGGTACAGGTTCGGATCAGGTATAGGGTAAAATACTTGTACCCACCCATCTCTACTAGAGATCTTCGGTGATCGAGACTGATATGATTGCCATTTCGGACAGGATAAATGCCAGATGTCATTCGTAACCCAACTTTGTACCGGGAAACAAGTGCTTTTTGTTCTCTCCGGTGTGGTTTAGTTTTTTTCGGTGGTACGAAGGTGCTTGCTGTGGCAGAGGCTGCAGTAAAGCATTACTAATAAACAGTCCCGCGAGTGATAATTGTTACCTGCGATATCAGTTAAAGTAGTGCAGTGAAGTGCGTTACTAAACATTTTTCTTGCCTGAAAGACGGCTTTGTTTAGACGAGCTATATCAGCTCTACTGTGTGAAGGTCACGCGGCTGACGGATAAAACAAACGAAGGATCAATTCACCTACCAGCTCGTCAGGAACCAACTGGTGAAGTGTTTCGTTTTTTACTTTTCTTATCGATTTTTTTCTTTTTATTGCTTTTGATTTTTTATTTTGATTTAAGTTAAACAGTGCGGTCGAGCGTGTTGCTCCCGCAACAAAATGGAACAAACAGAAGGATCACCCTCCGAAGAGGAATATTATGAAGAAGAAGAACGTATATCTGATACTGAGACAGATAATGTTATGGTCGATCCACTTCCCCCACTTTCCCCCAATGTCTCACAGCCCCCCCGAGTCAAGGTTTACCAGGATGGATCCGCTGGTCCTTGGGTGGTATACTTTCGGCCCAAAAATAAACCGTTAAACAGCATAACTGTTGCACGGGAGCTGACAAAACGTTACTCGGCAGTAACCGAGATTAAAAAGGTTCAGTCAGATAAACTGCGCGTAGTCGTTACTGACTTGAAACAGGCCAATGATATCGTTAGCAATAGCCTCTTTACGCTGGAGTATCGCGTCTACATCCCTTCTCGTGATGTGGAGATCGACGGTGTGGTAAGTGATGCGGGTCTAACTGTCGATGATCTGATGAATGATGGGGCTGGCCGCTTTAAGGACCCTAACCTTCAATCAGTTAAGATTTTGGAGTGCAAGCAATTGCACTCAAAGTCCATCGAAGATGGTAATTACTATCCATCAGACTCGTTTCGCGTAACCTTCGCCGGATCTGCACTTCCGAGCTACGTTGAAGTGGGAGGAGCTCGCCTACCTGTACGCCTGTTTGTACCGCGGGTCATGAATTGTTCCAATTGCAAGCAGCTAGGTCACACGGCCACCTACTGTAGCAACAAGCAACGGTGCGGTAAATGTGGGGAACGCCATGCGGATGATACTTGCAGTAGCCCCGCTGAGAAGTGTGTTTACTGTGGGGAGAATCCGCATGCACTTTTGACATGCCCAACGTACAAACTTCGCGCGGATAAACTGAAGCGATCCGCCAAAGATCGCTCCAGACGCTCTTACGCAGAAATGCTTAAAAGAGCTGTTCCACTTATCTCCGAAAACCCATTCGCTCTCTTGCCAACTGAAGATAACGCCTCTAACGACCCTTGCGAGGGGCATTCTTTGGCTCCGCTTGGAAACTCTAGGAAAAGACCTAATCAAAACTCACCTGAACTTCCTCGTAAGGGTCCTAGGTTGTCCCAAACAAGGGTACAAAATAAAAATAATTCATCAACTGGAAGTGCTGGTACAAATCCGAAGATAATACCTCCTGGTTTTGGGAAATTGAGATACAACCAGGAGTTCCCAGCACTCCCCGGGGCACCAAAAATCCCAAGTGCTCCAATTTTACAGTCAGAAACTCAACCTAAAACGGGATTCCTTAAATTTTCTGACATTGTGGACTGGATATTCACAGCTTTCAACATTACCGATCCTATGAAAAGCTTGCTGGTTGCTATTCTACCAACAGTAAGAACATTTTTAAAACAGTTGACTGAACAATGGCCCCTCCTTACAGCGATCGTATCCTTCGATGGCTAACTTATTAGACGGAATCAGGGATCTGATCACTGTTTTACAGTGGAACTGCAGAAGTATTATCCCCAAAATTGATTCATTAAAACACTTGCTAAATTACAATCATTGTGATGCATTTTCCCTATGTGAAACATGGCTAACTTCTAATATAAACCTCAACTTCCACGATTTTAACATTATCCGCTTGGATCGAGAAGACTCATATGGGGGGGTACTTTTAGGGATCAAAAAGTGCTACTCCTTCAATCGAATCAACCTCCCTTCGACGCCAGGCATTGAAGTTGTCGCTTGTCAAACAACAATCAAAGGCAAAGATCTTTGCATTGCTTCTATTTACATTCCTCCTAGGGCCATGATGGGATATCGAAGATTCTCCAACGTGATGGAACACCTTCCCTCGCCCCGCCTGCTTCTTGGAGACTTTAACTCTCACGGTACGGGGTGGGGCTGTCTATACGACGATAATCGATCTTCGACAATTCAAGACCTTTGTGACAACTTCAATATGACAATTCTGAACACAGGGGAAATGACACGAATTCCTAGACCACCTGCGCAAGCAAGTGCACTGGACATATCTTTATGCTCGACATCACTACGGTTAGATTGCAAGTGGAAGGTAATATCTGATCCCCACGGTAGTGACCACTTACCAATTGTAATTGCAATCACCACTGGTTCAAGACCATCGACACCAATCAATGTTCCCTATGACCTCACACGAAACATTGATTGGAAGAGCTACGCTGCTGAGATATCCAAAACTATCGATTCAACACAGATACTTCCCCCGGAGGAAGAATATAAGTTTTTGTCCAACTCGATTCTCGATAGCGCGATTCAAACTCAGACGAAACGAGTACCCGACGTGAACACCCAAAAACGTTCTCCCAACCCGTGGTGGGACAAAGAGTGCTCAGACGTGTACGCGGAGAAAGCTGCCGCGTATAAAACTTTCCGGAACGACGGGTTAGTTGCTAGTTATCGAGTGTACGCGATATTAGAAAAGCGAATGAAAAATTTAATGAAAGCTAAGAAACGCAGTTACTGGCGCCGGTTTGTCGACGGGTTAACAAGAGAAACATCGATGAGCACTCTTTGGGGCACGGCCCGACGTATGCGAAACCGAAACAGTACTAACGAGAGCGTGGAATATTCAAACCGTTGGATATTCGATTTCGCCAAGAAGGTTTGTCCGGATTCCGCCCCGGCACAGAAAATCTACCGCGCCGCGTCGCCTTACAATACCGCGAACGAAACACCGTTTACGATGGTGGAGTTCTCATTAGCTCTCTTATCATGTAACAATAAAGCCCCGGGGCCAGATAGAATTAAATTCAACTTATTGAAGAATCTGCCAGACTCTGCCAAAAGACGCTTGTTGAATTTATTTAATAGGTTTCTTGAGGGTAACATTGTCCCACATGACTGGAGACAGGTGAGGGTCATCGCCATCCAAAAACCAGGAAAACCAGCCTCCGACCACAATTCGTATCGTCCGATTGCAATGCTGTCCTGTATCCGGAAGTTGTTCGAGAAAATGATCCTGTTTCGGCTCGACAATTGGGTCGAAACAAATGGCTTACTGTCAGATACACAATTTGGCTTCCGCAAAGGCAAAGGGACGAACGATTGCCTTGCGTTGCTCTCAACAGAAATTCAAATGGCATATGCTAACAAAGAGCAGATGGCATCAGTATTCTTGGATATTAAGGGGGCTTTCGATTCAGTTTCGATCAACATTCTTTATGAGAAGTTGCACCAGCATGGTCTTTCGCCAATTTTAAATAACTTTTTGCTAAACCTGTTGTCTGAAAAACAAATGCATTTCTCGCATGGCGATTTATCGACATCACGATTTAGCTACATGGGCCTTCCCCAGGGCTCATGTCTAAGCCCTCTCCTCTACAATTTTTACGTGAATGACATTGACGAATGTCTTGTCAATTCCTGCACGGTAAGGCAGCTTGCAGATGACGGTGTGGTCTCTATTACAGGTCCTAAAGCCGTCGACTTGCAAGGACCACTGCAAGATACCTTGGACAATTTGTCTGCATGGGCTCTCCAACTGGGTATCGAGTTCTCCACGGAGAAAACTGAGCTAGTCGTATTTTCTAGAAAGCGTGAACCAGCGCAACTACAGCTTCAATTAATGGATCAAACTATTGCTCAGGCTTCAACATTCAAATATCTCGGGGTATGGTTCGACTCTAAAGGTACCTGGGGATGTCACATTAGGTATCTGAAACAGAAGTGCCAACAAAGGATCAACTTTTTCTGTACAATAACTGGAACATGGTGGGGTGCCCATCCAGGAGATCTAATCAGGTTGTACCAAACAACGATATTATCAGTGTTGGAGTACGGATGTTTCTGCTTTCGCTCCGCTGCGAACATACACTTCATCAAACTGGAGCGAATCCAGTATCGTTGCTTGCGTATTGCCTTGGGTTGCATGCACTCGACCCATACGATGAGTCTCGAAGTGCTGGCGGGCGTTCTTCCGCTGAAAAATCGATTCTGGGACCTCTCATATCGATTGCTCATTCGATGCGATATTCTGAACCCATTGGTGATTGCAAATTGCGAAAGGCTTGTCGAGCTTAATTCTCAGACCCGATTCATGTCCTTGTACTTCGATTACATGGCACAGAACATCAATTCATCTACATATAACGTCAACCGTGCTCATCTCTTAGATACTTCTGATCCAACTGTATTTTTCGATACATCCATGAAGGAAGAGATTTGTGGAATTCCGGATCATATTCGCCCACAAGTGGTCCCAAATATTTTCTATAACAAATACCATCAAGTCGACTGCGCCAAAATGTTCTACACTGACGGATCAATTCTCGACGGGTCCACAGGCTTCGGTATCTTCAACGAAAATCTTGCTGCCTCATTCAAACTCAATGATCCTGCTTCAATTTACGTCGCAGAATTAGCTGCCATTCAGTATACTCTCGGGATCATTGACACCCTGCCCTCAGACCATTACTTCATCGTTTCGGATAGTCTCAGCTCCATTGAGGCTATCCGTGCGGCGAAGCCTGGAAAGCACTCACCGTATTTGCTGGGGAAAATACGGGAATATCTGAGTGCTTTATCTGAAAAATCTTACCAGATTACCTTGGTTTGGGTCCCGTCACATTGTTCTATTGCGGGCAATGAGAAGGCGGACTCTTTAGCCAAGGTGGGCGCATTAGAAGGCGACACTTACGAAAGACCAATTTGCTTCAACGAATTTTTCAGTATCTCTCGTCAGAGGACGCTCGATAGTTGGCAAACCTCATGGAGCAATGGGCATCTGGGACGGTGGCTACATTCCATTATCCCGAAGGTATCAACGAATGCTTGGTTTAAGGGGTTGGATGTGAACCGGGACTTTATTCGTACGATGTCAAGGATCATGTCCAACCATTACTCGTTTGACGCGCATCTCCGTCGTATAGGGCTTGCTGAAAATAATCATTGTGTTTGTGAGAACGGCTATCACGACATCGAGCATGTTGTTTGGCTCTGCGCGGAGTACTGTGTTGCCAGGTCCCAACTAATAGATTCCCTTCGGGCCCGAGGTAGATCACCCTATGTGCCAGTCCGGGACGTCCTGGCAAGCCGTGACCACCCCTATATTTTTCTTATCTATATCTTTTTGAAAACCATTGATGTCCAAGTTTAATACATTTTACCCTCTCTCATTCACAGTAGAATCTCACCAACCTATCCCTGTATCTACAATATGGCATTGCTTCACGAGTCTTCGGTGCACACTCTTCTTGATAACCGTCTATCCAGAACATCATGACATACCGCACATGCAGATGATATAGAGTGCCAATAATTATCCGAAATATCGACCCTCCCCTCGCCCCTGCGATTACAGGCTGGAAACTACAACACTACAACAAAGTGTGCATATCCGCCACAATGATCAATCAGCAAACGACGATGTCAATTACACAATATGTATCCCACTTCCTACCTTTTTCCTTTACTTACATAAGAGGGGAGCAAGCCGCCCCTAAATACGGCTTTCCCTTCCCCCACTAACATGTGACATATAATATAAAAAAAATGAATTATCGGCCTCGTTAAGCTACAGCATTTGGGCCTAAATAAACGTATTTTAAGATAAAAAAAAAAAAAAAAAAAATTGTCATTTGTCGCACGAGATCTTTGACCACATCATGGTAGGCTGCCGTGTTCTAACTACCGCAGCCTACACAGAACGTCGAAACAGTGTTGCTAATATTTTGCACCAATAATTGAAATATCTGACGTTTAAAATACGCACACGGAGAACTTGCATTTTTATACTTCCACCCTCCCCTTAAGGCCAGATAGGGGGTTTGTTTTCCTCCTAATTCGCCGCATATACGATTTTTTTTCTCTTTTCAATTCGAACGTCAAAACGGCACAATACGGCACTGGGTGACTCACTCACTTGGTTCTATCGGGCCAATTTCTGCATCACAATCGCCTAAATCTACTAGGTTTATGACAAGGGCTTTGAATTTGCAGATGTTGAATTAGCTGTAATCTCAACAGGATTTCCAGCAGCGCTGATTGCTCGTAGCCAGAGAGGAGCTATAGCATTTATCAGTAGGGTTCATTATTTTTTCGAGCGTTAAAAATCTAGGCTGTTTACAGTTTTTTGTTGTGATTTTATTGTGTTGTTATTTTCTTTTTTTTTCACCTTTCTTTTTCTTCCCATCAGCAAAATCATAAGATAATGAATAAATCTCCGAATAATATACGAATAGGTTCAACCGGGACAATTTACTTCGGATTCTTGATCACATTGAACTATCAGTTAAATTCTACAATGTTGTGAACTGAATAGCAGCTGATATTTACTGTCAGCCATTCGCAGAAACAGCAATTTTGAATAGTTATTAAATCTTCCTAGGTAAATAAATACTGAATACTTAAAAATGTTATGTCTAAAGATATTTTTATCAGCACACGTCGCGTTTTGCGTGTGCAATATGTCGTCGCTGTTGGTTTATCTTATGACAAACGCTATTTTGGGGGAACCTGAGTTAGATATGCCACGTTGCTTGCCTAAAGAACCTCTACAAAGTGGTGTTTTCCGAATTTTGACATTCTGCTCGGTTACTGAGATATAGCAAGAAACGTGTCAAGAAATTGGAATTTTTTTGCTTCAAATGACTGCATCTGGGGATTGGTTCAAGTTATCCTGATATATTGGATGTTTTTCTGTATAAAATGATCTGAGAAACACAATATGTAGCATAATCATTTTCAAAATAAAATTACACGAATTATGAAAAAAAATGCAGTTTAAGTTTTAAACTGCAAATATTGCATATTTGGCAACACTGTAACCAAAAATGTCTATGTTTTCTAGATTCCCTTAATTTCCTTCAAAATGAATCTCACCGATTCTTTATAGACCAAATTAAGCCAAAGATATGAATAAAAGTTATATAATTCAAGATTTATTTGCATGGAAAATTTTTAAAGCCCGATTATGACACGCCATACAAATTTCGTCATCGATACACACCTACGACACGTGTGAGTGCGACCTTAGACGCATAAATTGTCTTCTCTGAATTGTTTGTACCATTTATAAACTTCAAGATAATCAATCTCAAATTTTATAAAACTTTTTTTTTCGAAATGTACTAAATGACGCTTGTCATATGATAGCACAACAGCGACGATGTATCATATCGATTTAATATCGTAATTTTGTTGTTTTGGGTTTCTACACGAAACTTAAAACTACGTTGAAAAATCTGTTGCAATTGTTCTAGTGGTGCAATTGTGTATTTCTCATTTATGAAAACATTAATTTCATAACTTGTTATGTTCAATATAATTTTGCAAAGGTATTACATTGTTGTTATACTTGGCACTTTGATATAGGAATAAAATTCAACATTGCAGTTGGACAATGTGGCAAATGAAAAATACTTTTGGCCATAAGTAATCTTCATAATTTTACGTCAACTCTCGAATTTCAAGAATTTTAATGTATCTACATATTGAGTTATATTGCATTGATTTATTTTTTGGTATAGATTATTATGGGACATTTAATATAATAACAAATTCGGTAACTTAAAACATTTGAAGTTGCTCTTTCCGCTTACGGGACATGAATGAAATTTTGCCTTTAATACGTATTATTATTCACTTACTATGCTTAAGTTATCATTACATAATATTTTAAGCAATCCATCGATTACAAATTGGATATAGATATTTCCAATATATCAATTACGAAACTGTCTCCAAGACACATTTTTCTCGACACCTGTGTATTTAGCTAATTAATGTAAATATTTGTAGCAATGATTTTTGGTAGCACTGTATCATCATATTTTAGGAATCATATATGCACAACTAAACATTCTTAAATCCTCCTCATTCCTCTCAAGCGAATTAAGAAATTAAAGGGACGGCTGCATCAGCAATCGGTTTGTAATTAAATCCATTTCATATGCGCGTTTTCTGTTGACCTAGAGCATACAGTGTGCGGATGTTTATGAGGCTAATAAATAAGCAGAACATATGCTAGTAGAGTAAGCTACATTGCCAGATCTGCGGTGCGGCGTCCCGGGTACCACATTTGACCGAAACGTGAGCATCGCTACCATACCGCGAGGATGCACGCGACTATCGGTTCGGTCGTCGTCGTCGTCGCCGTTTTCGTGTTTTGGAAGCTGTGGTGGATAGATCAAGCGGATCACTGCTCACGGTTAGCTTGACTTTTGGAAATAAAAGCACGGGTGATGGGTGATTTTTCGTTTCTGTGTTAAACTCGGGGGTCACAGATCAGCAACAAATTCGATCAGTCACGTCAAGGGGAAGACTAAAAGCCGAAAATTACCGGCTTCCGAATTTTGAACATATGTATGCGGGAAAGATGGATTATGTCTAGCTGCTAGGCGGTGTTTGGGCGACCTTCACTCTCGGTGTTTAATGGATTATATGCATACGCTGTTTGGCGGCCTGGAATGACGCTGCGAGATGTGTAATGTATCCCATATTAATGCAGCTTCCGAACGGAGACGTTTAAATTGAAGGTACATTAATAGGTCAAAGAATTTTGTTGATTTAAGAGGTTATATCTACTTGATTGAGTCGAACAAATCGTATTTCTGGAATTTTTAAGTGACTGTTAACTCTTCGCTCCATGATTTTCCCCAAAAAACTAAACGCGCATATATTTGGAATGCATATCGAATGCCTCTTTATTCCGGAAGTCATGATTGTCTAAATGTGCATGACTGTTAGTGCATTTTGAAAGTATTTAAAGCAGTTGAACTGTAGCTTTCAAATAAGCAGTTTCGCGCCAAGTGAAGAAGATAATAAGAATGACGACGGATTTACATTGGTCACCCGTAAGTGCAAGAAGCAGGAAAGAACATCTGGTCGCGAGCACCAAGGCACTTTTAATGATGATGACCTTGATGTGGAGGACAGGTGAGAATTAATTAGTCCCCATGACGCAGTAGACGAGCCGCGAAAGAAGGTCTCCGCTCGCAATAAAAAGTTGCGCGCACGAGATCCAACGGAAATCAATATTAATTGTTTTTATTTTTATTTTTTACATATTGTAAACACATAAAAGATCCACGGCTCCGTTAAGCTACCGCTATGAGCCGTGTAAAATAAACGAAATATAAAAAAAAAGTTTCGCTCCAACTAATTTTTGGAGGTGCTTTATCAATTGAATCTAGCACTGCAGAAAAATCAGCTATATTCTTCAGAGTTTTTCTTGTTTCTTGGCCCCATCGAATTTAAGGCAATATAAATTGGGAATTATGTATGCGTTAGAATATCAGTTCGGCGTGAAGGAGTTAACTAGTAAAACACCCCTTCCACAGGTTGCTGAGCTTGACAGTATTGTAAACATCATCAAGCCATAATATGAGAATTTTCACTCTTTAGTTTCTATTTTCATTATGGTTTACTAATAGAGGCAAATTAGTTCTCATTTTAAATATCCATCGTTCATAATGGTTACTCTGTATATTGAATTATACTAGAAGACGGCTTCAAGCTGTTGATCATAATACGCATCGATAGTGATGAATCGAGAAAGGCGGGACGGCCTATGTGTGCCTATTTTCTGTGCTATATTTTCGCTCCCTTTGCAGGCTCACTGCCAATAATCGACCGATAAAGAGATAAATGAGAAAATATGTGCTATCAACCTATTTGGGGTAGTTGGTTATTCAAGAAATAGTGTAGGGGAACGTGGTCGGTTGTCGTCAGCCTTTTGTCTTTGGCTCATAACATTTCTCCAATTGCATAATTTAGGGACATAAGCGTACTACCATACTCCATTACTGCTGAGCCATGAAAATGTTTTTTTGCGGCTTTTCTACCTTTAAAGTGCTGGTTTACTCTTACGTCCCCATTTCATTGAAAATGTTAAATTTCAAAATAATGGTTCTCAGTCGCATTCCAACCAAATTTGATGCGTTTTTTTTGGAAGCGATTACAAAATTTATCCAGTTTTCGAAACCGAGGCCACCTTTCCGGAACTGATCGTAGTTCCGGATATATTGTTGGGAGTACCTTTCCAAAAAGCAAGAAACTTCCATATCGGCCTTCAAACTAGTTTTGCTACGCAAAAAACTTTATTATTTTGTAAAATAAAGGCATTGACTAACATTTTGAGGGTTTTCGGTAGAATTGGCCACAATCCGGGGCATTCCGGGAACTGGTTCCTCGACAAAGAGAACACATCGATTGATTATAAAACCCATCTTGCGGTGTGTCAAACTATATAATTTTGCATTGTGAACCATTTTGAGGGTTTTTGGTGAAATTGGGCACATCTCGGGATCCTTCGGGAACCTGGTTCCTCCGGTAAAAAGGTTAAGGAGACTGGTTGCAAAATCAAACTTCATGATTTTGCCAAACAAGCACACTGAAAGACATTTTGAGAGGATATGGACGAAATGGCCACACTTCGGGGTATTTCGAGATCCGGGTTCCTCCGTCAAAGTGGACACTTTTGGGTTCTTTTAAAACCCTGTCTTGTGGCACGTCAAAATGCATAAATTTGCGAATCAAGTACGCTAAAAGACATTTTGAGGGTTTTTGGTCTAATTGGCCACACTCCGGGGTGTTACGGAAACCTGGTCACTCCGGCAAAGAGTACAATTTTCGACCAGTTGTAAAACCCGTCTTGCGGCATGTAAAAACGTTATGTTTTTGCAAAACAATTACACTGAAGGTCATTACGGGAGTTTTTGGGCGAATTGGCCTCAACCCCGGGTATTCCGGGAACCTGGTCACCAGGCAAAGAGTACACCGATTATAAAACTCATCTTGTGGGGTGTCAAACTTCAAAATTTTCACAACCAGTGAACTGGAGAACCTTTGAGGGTTTTTGGTCAAATTGGATATACCCCGGGATATTTCGGAGACCTGGTCCCTCCGGCAAAGAGGACAATTTTCGACCAGTTATGAAACCTGTCGTGCGATATGTCAAACTTCATGATTTTTCAGGTTTTGGTCTAATTGGCCACAACCAGGCATATTCCGACAATCTAGTTCCTCCAGTAAAGAAAACACTTTTCAACCCATTATAAAACCCGTCTTGCGGCATGTCCACCTTCATGATTTGGCAAATGCGATGGTCCATTTTCATGCTGTTTGACACGCGATATAAAACTGGTTTCACAACGGACCGAGAATAGTTTTCTTTTTAGGATGAGCCAAATTCAGGTGAAAACTCGGGTTGGGTGCAACTCGAACAAAATACCTTTAAATATAGTAATAAGCTTGATTTGCAAAATCATGACGTTTGACATGTCGCAAGGCGGGTTTTATAACCGGTCGAAAAGTGTCCTTATGCTCTAAGAAACCAGGATCCTGGAATACTCCAAGGTGTGGTCAATTCAACCAAAACCCTTCAAAATATCCCATAGTGTACATTTTTTCACGAAATTATAACCTTTGACATGTCGCAAGACAAGGTTTCAAAGGGTCGAAAAGGGTCTTCTTTGCCGGAGGAACCAGGTTCCCGAAATACCCCAGAAATGTGGCCATTTAGACCAAAATCCATCAGAATATCCTTTAGTGTACTTGTTTAGCATAACTATGAAGTTTGACGTGCCGAAAGACTGATTTTGCAACTAGTTGAAAAGTGTTCTCTTGGCAGAGAAACTATGTTTCCGAAATATCCCGAAGTGTATCCAGTTCGACCAAAAATCTCAAAACGTTCTCCAGTTCACTGGTTGTGCAAAATTATGAAATTTGACGCCCCACAAGGCGGGTTTTATAATCGGTTGAAAAGTGTCCTCTTTGCCGGGTCATCAGGTTCCCGTAATACCCCGAGTTGTGGCCAAATCGCCCAAAAACTCGCAAAATATCCTCCAGTGTACTTGTTTTGCAAAATCATAAAGATTTTCGCAAGACGGATTTTATAATTGGTCGAAAATTGTCCATTTGGCAGGAGGAGCCAGGTTCCTGGAATACTCCAAGGTGTGGTCATTTAGACCAAAAACCCTCAAAATGTCCTTCAGTGAACTTGCTTAGTAAAATTATGAAATTGGACGCGCCGCAGGACGGGTTTTGCAACCAGTCGAAAATTGTCCTCTTTACCGGAGGCCCTAGGTTTCTGGAATACCCCAGAGTTTGTCCAATTAGACTAAAAACCCTCAAAATGTCTTTCAGCGTACTTATTTCACAAATTCATGCAGGTCGACATGCCGCAAAATAGGGTTTCAAATGGGTTTAAAAGTGTCCACTTTGCCGGAGGAACCCTGTTGCCGGAATACCCCGGATTGTGGTCAATTCGACCAAAACCCTCAGAATGTTAGGCAATGCAGTTTGTTTTACAAAATCATAAAGTTTTGTGCATCGTAAGACTGGTTTGAAGACCGCTATGAAAGTTTTTTGCTTTTCGGAATGGAGGGTAACCCCAGTACTCCCAACAACATATCCGGAACTACGATCAGTTCTGGAAAGGTGGTCTCGGTTTCTAAAACTGGTTAAATTTTGTGACGTTTCCAAAAAATACACAAAAAATTTGGTTGGAACGCGACTGAGAACCTTTATTTTGCAATTTAACATTTTCAATAAAATGGGGGTTGGGGACGAGAAAAATTAATGAGTTTTTAATTGGTTTTTAGAAAGCAACTTTACAATAGTTATGCATAAAAATGCTTATATGCTGCAAGAAGCATCTGAAATCAGAAAAAAAAATGCTACTTTACTGCTTATACTAGCACATACTTCGAGGTTATTTGAATAATATCGAAATGTTTGTAGATCTCTAGAGTTCCAAAATTGATGTTCGCAGTCATTCTAGAAAGCAAGATGGCGGAGTTTTCAAAATTCAAAATGGTGACTTTTCCTGGGTGAGTCGTGGTACCGTACAATCGGGCTATTTTTGATTTTCAAAGGTTGTAATAGTAGGATGTCCATATAGTCAAAATTGACATTTACCACAATACAAAAATCCAACATGTCGAAGCTATATCTATTATGATGAATATTTATTATAGACAAATCTGAAAACCTCCAATGTGGGTACTTTTGGAATAGAGGTGTCGCCAATCTTGGATTCGGCATCAGACATCGATTTTTGGCATCGACTCATAAAAACCGTGTCGAAAATAATCATATTGATTGGGATGTAGACGCTCTACCGGAAATCACCATCTTGGGTTTGTTAAATCATATTGATACGTCATACTTTTTCGATCGATTAGCTACGATAAATGTCTGTGTGCATATTTGTGTATGTGTGTGTGACCATCAATTACATATCGGTTACTCGGAGATGGCCTAACCGATTTCATTGAACTTAGTCTCAAATGAAAGGTACAACGTTCCCATAGACTACAATTGAATTTCATTTAAATCCAACTTCCTGTTCCGGAGCTACTGTTTGAAGAGTGTGGTTACGCATAAAATTCCCATATAAATCGGTATCAGCATGTTATCTAAAAGATGCAAAACTTCATAAAATGTATTGGTAGTTTCAGCTTACTGATGCCTAATTAATCTCACTCAATCTAATTAATCTAAGTTCCGGTTCATGTGTTAAGGGTTAAAGTATGCGGTCACATGCGAATTCCTATATAAACTGGTTTAATCACTATATCTAAATGATACAAAACTAATTGAAATGAACTCTAAACTGCTTGGGATTATTGGTCCAGACACTAATTGCACATTAATGTCTCTTTGACTTAATGTCTCTTTGAACCGTTGAGGATTCCAGAAGATCCGAAAAAGTGGCCAAGTCCCGTAGCTAGATTCACACTTGTTATTCATATGTTGCTGACTCGATTCTAACAATCTTAATCTTAAATAATGGGTATACTACTCATATTGATTGCTACCGAATTTCATTTGAACGAGGTGTTGGTTCCGGAGTTATGAGTAAAAGAATCCGATCACACGTGAATTTCCCATATAAACTTTTATGCCCTTTTTCTATGGAAAGGTTATGCAATCACTCTAAAAATCGACATATTAACAGAGGCCTGAAGGGCCGATATTTTCATATCATTCAACTCACTTTGTTGAGTTTGGCAAATGTGTGGTATATGTGCAGGATTATTACGATTTCGCGGTTTTCGCGGATTTGACCGTTTTATGATCTCAATTTGATGCATCTGATTTTCGAAAAAGTTTCAGATTTATCAGAATCTCCCTAACATGTTCATTTAAAATTTGTTCACGATAACTGTATGCTATTAATTTTCACTCCATTTGCTAGGAACACGAATCTATAAAAGAAAAGAATTATGATTATGATAATTAATCTGAGTCTCCGTTATGATGCTTTGCAACTATTGAGTGGTGTTGAACTTTTTTTTTCAAGTGAGATTTTCTGACAACTGATTTGACGTATGATCCTAATTCTATTTTTTATTACTTCAGTTTATTTTGCAATTTGATCATGCAAAAAGATACGTATCAACATTTCCAAATTTCGGAATTTTGAATAAAAAATGACTGTTCAATCAAGCAAATTTTTCGAGAATTGCAGCCAAAGAATAATCTTATCAGACGTGGCTCATGTTTGGTTAAATGGGCATGTAAAAAACAAAACTGCCTATTCAATGCAAGGAACATTCAGGACAGATCCTGGAAAACCCATTCCATGCTAAAACAGTGATTGTGTTGTGCGGTTTTCACACGAATTGTTTTCTTCAAAAATGTTTCTGGAGCCGTTGTCGAGGGCTGGTTGCTTCCAAATGTTTTTCCAGATGATTTGGAAGATTTTTGCTTTGAACAAGATGGGTAATAAGCCATACAGGTATTGCAACCATCAATTTAATAAATACGATGTTCGATAGACGATTTCTATCACATAACGGTAATGTCACTTGGCTGTCTCTTGTCTTTGAAACCTTTTATGGTGCTACATCGACAAACAGTAAAAAACTGATGAGCTAGTGGTCAACATTGAGTGCGTTATTCACGATATTTCTTCAGTCGTTGAAAAAATGGTCAAAATTGACCAAAATTAGACCAATAAAATAAGTTTTGCAAAACGCAGTTGCGGTTGACAATTGTCCAAAATTATTTGGAAACATTATATTGGAAGCAATACGCTATCAAAATAAATAAAAACAATTGTTTGTGTGTTATATTTCGTTTTGAAAAAAAAATGTAAAAAATGCTCTTTATTTAGGACAGTTGCGAATAATAAAGGGTGTCCCACATCAAATTGCATCACAGAAAAAAGCGCTATATAAAACAACCCATTCTATATTTTCTCTGGAAAATTTGGGTAGAAGTAGTTTAGAGTGTATTGTTCACACTGTATTTTTATCGCTGCCAGCTTCTTGAAAAATGGGAAAAAAGGCGACACCTGAAATTGCTTTGATTTTGCGCAAGCACTTGGAAAATCCTCAACTGTCTTATTGGGACATCGGAAAACAATTCGTGCAGTCAACGGTGAGTCGTGTGATTAAACGTTACCACTAAACTCTGAGCATCGAACGAGAGGAGAAATCCGGTCAGAATGGATGTTCTATTAGGTTTAAAAGCGTGTAGTAAACGTGCGGAATCCGAATGCTTCGATCAGGGATGTAGTGAAGAATTTGAATCTATCCAAGTCTGACGTTCAGAGAGCCAAGAACCGGGAGGGACTGCATGCGTACAAAGTGCAGAAGGCTCCAAATCGCGAGGAACGGCAAAATTCGGTTGGAAAGTCACGGTCCTGGAAACTGTACACCCAGATGCAGACGAAGCCTCTTTGTCTCATAATTAATTAGGAGATTTACCTCAAGGGGGACTTCCGGCAGATTCCGGGGCTGCCGTTCTTCACCGCACATCACAAGTTTGCTGTTCCGGAGGTAGTAAGGAAGCAGAAACTGTCAAGGTTTGCAATAAGTACATGATTTGGCAAGCGATCTGCACATGTGGCAAACGGAGTGCGCTGTTTGTGACTACCGGGTCTGTAAACGGGAAGATCTGCCTCAAGGATTGTCTACAGAAGCGTCTGTTTTCTCTGTTGAAGCAACATGAGGGCCCTACGATCTTCTGGTGAGATCTAGCTTCGTGTCACTATTCAAATTTGATTTGCATTCCCTTGCTCGTTGGTTAAAATTTAAACAATTGAAGTTAAATGTTGCTAAAACTAAATATATCATTATCTCTTCGGCTAATACTAGGCCTGACGTTAACGTTGAAATAAATGGTGAGACTATTGATCGCGTTTTTGAATTAAAATATCTTGGAATAATCATTGATGATAAGTTAACCTTTAAGTCTCACATCGACAATGTCACCAAAAAGATTGCTAAAAAGTATGGTATATTGTGTCGTCTGAAAAATGATTTAACAATTAGTAGTAAAATTGACATATTGACTTTTGCCCGTCCATTTTGTTTCTTGCCAATCAAACACAAATATTGAGGTTACAGCGATTGCAAAATAGAATCATGCGATTAATTTTAAAATGTAACAGATACACTTCCTCTAGTTTCATGCTAAGCGCATTACAATGGCTCTCTGTGAAGCAAAGAATTTATTACTTAACAATGGTGTTCATTTTTAAAATTATTAATGGAATGCTGCCTCGATATTTGTGTGATCGAATTGAAAGAGGAAGTGATGTGCATAGGTACAACACTAGAAACGCGTCTGATGCAAGAACACCTAACTTTTTATTTAGTAGATCACAGAACTCCTTGTTGTACAAAGGAATAAGTTTTTTCAATTCGATGCCTAGACATATTAAACGTGCGGCAACATTAGCGGAGTTCAAAACACTATGTATTTCACACGTAAAATCTGCTTTGTAGACAGATTTTTTGAATTTTTATATTTTGGAGTTATTTGAATAACTATGTAATACCACGAAGATTGTATTTTTTTTTCTCTTCTATTATTTGCAATTAGTCGCATTAAGTTATTATATTCGCTATGATGATGATGGATTTTTGTTAATTGTTTATTGTAGTTTTTAAAAATAATGAGATGTCTACAGAAGTCTGAGCCACGCGCGCGATAAGCAGATAGAGACTAACTTGAAATCGAACATGGTGACCAGTACTAAGAACTCATCGGGTTGAATTGAAGCTTTTAGACTTTTGTTGTGATCAGGGTCTGATTTGATGATGGAGTTGCTTTGCTGGCTTTGCTCGACAATAGAGTTAATCTCGGTTATTGCTGCCATAGCGGCAATAACGGAGTTGGTTCGTTGAGTGGGGGGCTTGGTGACTTCTTCTGATAAAACAAGATATCGGGTTCAATTCCTGATCAATCCAGGGTATTCCCGGAAAGGAATATCCCTGGATTGCCTTGGGTTAGTGGTACGCAACTTTCAATAAAGGGGCCTGATGTGGATGATATAACTCGATTAGACTCTGCACTGCCACTAGCCACTTGGTCAGGCGGGAGGAGTCTTACAGAGAATTATCAGAAATGGAAGCTATTGGGTTCAATTCCCGATTCTATCAAGTATCTTCCCGGAATGGAAATTTTCTTGATGGACCCTGGTTGTTGATGGAATATTCGAAATATATCTGGTTACGTTCTTTTGAAGGAAAGGCTATGTCTGTAAATTGAACCAGTCCGTTTTTTTGTTAACTGGTCTTGTCATGATTTAAAATATTAATTATCTTCTAGATAAATCGTTCAGCTCACACCTTTGTGGGGGTATGAGGTGGGACCATCATCATCATCTAAAAAATGTTGTCCTGGAGTGGTAGGAAGCCAGCGGGGTCACTTTCGTACCCAAGGACATGAACCCCCCAACGCACCGGAACTAAGGTCCATCGAAAAATAGTGGGCAATTATGAAGCGAGTACTACGAAAGCATCCCAAGTAGGTCAAATCTGAGGAAGACATGAAGAAAAAGTGGGTTTCCGTAGATAAGAAGCTGCAGCCAGATGTGATACAGAACCCAATGAGTGAAGTTAAGCGTAAGGTGCGACCGTACGGTTTTGGTATTGAAATTGAATGAACTAAATATGTCAAAAGCCTTCTAATGGGTTATATTTTCATGCCTGAAAATTTGATAAGGATCGATTCACTAGGCAAAATTTCTCTAGCGTTTTTTCCCTTATGCAATTTGAACTAATTCATTTTGCTCTGTTTTTCTACTGAAAATGAAAAAAAAATCAAATTTTCTAGCTAGCATACCAATTCTCAGCCTTTGCTTTTTTTGATAATTGTAATCTAACGTTCTACTTTCAATTTTTTTGCAGACCTCCCACACCGATCGGTCCACGTATCAGTATAAGTGCCGCAGCTAATAGCTGCCATTTCGGTCAACTACCCGCAGGCCGGATTACGCGAACGCACGATTCCGTAAAAGGACTACAATTGCAACCGTCGAAGGTACTTGGCGTACCGGTGATGTATAATTAGCCGCACAGATGATAGGTTTACTACAACTCGGAGTGTGATTTGCAAAGTGCAGTGATTTACTGTGGCACTCTGCTGCTGCTGCTGGCTACTTAACTCGAACACATCTCGAAGTGGGTGGTATTCAAGTGCATGGTAACCGAAACCACATGGCGTGAGACTCGTGGTGGCAGCCACAGCCGCGCTAAACTGTACTCTTATGCGCCATCATGTGCACCTTAGCGGAGGCGCTAAACTCACTTGGTAAGAGTGCAGTTCCTCGTGCTTCACGATAGGCTTTCGGGAGCGAATAACAGCAGAACGGCGGTACCTGCTTTAAGTGCTGCCTAAAGTCGTGGCAGAGCAGTGAATGAAGTGCCCTATTACTTAACCGTAAATTACCAATCTGGAATCGGCGTAATTCAGCTGGAAAAGCAAATCGCAGAAACAACAGTAAACGTTGAATTAAGCACAGTTTTTTGCTTGATATAGTGTATTATAGTTAGAAGAAACCTCTGGTGGAAGTGAAAAAAGTCCATCGGTTCATTGATTAATTGCTCAATCGGAAGCGAACGTGTTTAACTGTGAGCGGTTTCAGTGTTGCGTACTGGATAACAGTTTCGTCGAAAAAAAACAGCTGTGCATTTAAGCAAGGGATTAGCAGCTCCCTTGTTTTGGATTCTTTATCCGGTGACGTAGACAAACAGGGAGAACGAAAAGGCCAAAATGGTACTGTGCGACAGTGATTTAGGTAAGTTATTGACAACCGTTACTAAATAGTTGGAAAGCAAAATAATACATTTCCGTTTCCATAAGTCATTCAAAACACATCTTTTTCCGATTTCACTGGGGGAGATTGAAAACAAAATTCGTCATCTGGCGTTGACAGTTTATTGTGTCGTAAAATATAAACATAAAAATTCACAGCACTGTCGAGTGTTTTCGGGGGGAGGTTCTGGCTCCATGGTTCTTGATACTTGTGCAATTCAGTATTGTATATTAGTCATGAAATTCCATTAATTTTAAGAGCTGCTAAAAGCGGATTCAGGAAATGCGCTTACGAGTGTGTGGAGACAGCAGCACGCTGCTTCATTAAACAGAAGTTTAATCAAGCGAAGGAACAGGACTGTACCCTTATCATACATTTTATTTGGTAAATATCTACCGAACTTATGGCCATGATGTGCCGCAAGAAAAGAAGTACTGATTAAGCTCATATGAGACCATTGAAATCGAAATGAAGGAACACAAGTTGTGCTTCCGTTTTTGAATTTCGCATTAATCCGACGCTAAGTTACTGCCGGATTCTGATGAGACAAAATCGAAACACAATTATATAACTAATTTAGTTATAGGTGCAAAGGTTTCACCCAATTTTCTCCGCGGAAAAAAAATTGGTTTTTGCCCTATTTTATTCTCCTTGGGGAAAAATATCGCATAAGATTCAAGGACTGTTTAATGTAACAGAAATAGCTGCTCAATCTTAAGTAAAATTAAGGAGGACAATATAATTTGATGAAATGTCTTAGCACGAAATTGTAAGCAAAAGCCAGATATTGAATATGGCCACTGTTAGCCTTTCTCCTATAGAAAAGCTACGCAATCGCTCTGAAAATCGATGTTTAACCGAGTTTGGCAAGTGTATGTGTGTGCGTGTGTGTGTGTATTATGTGATCAATCAATGCACATCGGTTACTTGGAGATGGCCGAACCGATTTTATCAAACTTAGTCTCGAATGAAATGTACAACGTTACCATACCATGCTATTGAATTTCATTTAATTCCGACTTCCGGTTCCGGAGTTATGAGTTGAAAAGTGCGGTCGCGCATGAAATTCCCACATAAATCGGTATCAGAATGTTATCTAAGAGATGCTAAATCTCATAAAAGGTATTCTAAATTGCTTAGATTTATAGCTTCAGCTCACTGGTGACCAATCAAATTCACATTGACTACTTTGGACACATTCCGCGGAGTCGGAAGCTTAGGGAAAGTGGTTAAGTTCCTGAACTGAATTCACATCTGATTCTCAGAAATGTTTGATTCGATGTACACAAATTCAGTCTCACGTGTAAGCTACAGTACCACTATTGACTGCTATTAAATCCCGTGGGAATCGGAGTTCGTGGAGTTCTGGTTCCTGTGTTACAGGTTGAAGGGTGCGGTCACATCCGAATTTCCCATATAAACCGGTATAATCATTATATCCAGTGGCGGATCCAGGGGGAGGGTCTTGGGGGTCCGGACCCCCTCCGAAAATTTTCAATTTGTTGAGAAATTTTGAATTAGTTTAAATTTTATATTAATTTCAAACTTAAAATCATTTCAAACCAAGTTTGACCACCACAACTGATTTTCATTAAGTGAAGTTTTGACGTATATCGTATTGTACAATGTTCATTCCAAAATCAAAATTATGGACCTCTCCCGATTTTTTTTCTGGATCCGCTCCTAATTATATCTAAATAATGCAAAACTAATTGAAAAGAGTTCTAAATTGCTTAAAATTGATGGTCCACATCATTAATTAAAAATCAGTCTCTTTGGAGCACCGTTGGGGATTCCGGAAGATCCGAAAAAACGGGCAAGTTCCGAAATTAGATTCACACCTGTTTCTCATATATTGCCTTTTATTTGAACGAAGTATTGATTCCGGAGTTATAAGTAAAAGAAACCGTGCATTTCCCATACAAGGTGTTTGGTTCATGGTTAAGAACCTCCGAGGGATGATTGACTGTCATATTTGGAGAAAAAATCGCTTTACACATACCATTGAACTTTTTGTTTTAAGTTATTGAACTTTTTGTGTTAAATTGAACTTTTTCTGTTAAAAACTCAGTTGTTTTAAAATAGCTCTTACTCAAAAAGTATACTTTGTATTTGAAAACTTTTAGATCCATTTTATTGGTGAGAAAATTTTCCATTGAATGATGTCCTCACATGTTTCAGCTAATGAGGTTGAGTAACCTTTTAACAGAAATTTATTTAAAATTTAGTAATTTTAATCTATTTTTCGTTCATTTGGCGAAAATTTTAATAGTTAACATCACCATTTTAATAATTCAAATTGTTAGACTTAAAAGCTGCATAATTTGTTCTTTGACATGATACACTTATCTTTTCTTGTTTTCATGTGTTTGGGTTATTGAACTTAGATATTTTTATCTCATTTTCACTAATACTAGCTCTTATTGAAAAAGTATGACTCTTATTGTACGTACTTTTTCTTATTTTTACTCGAAAACCAGGAAAATTTTGCAGAGAAAAATGTATTAATACACTTCAGTTAAGTGAATTTAGTATTTTTTAGAAGTAATTAGTTGAAAGCTAATGTTATTATTGGCATTTTCGTTATTTTCTTAAAATAGTAAATATTAAACATCTCCATTATTATCATGGAATAAATGCATCTCAGCAAGTTCCGCCACCTTTTTTTTGACGCCATTCAATTATCTCTTTTAGTTTCGAAGCAAAATCATTTTTATCACCTCGTTTCATATGCAACAACAATGATTTCGAACCCACTACCTTTGTTAGTGAGATCATGCTGTGTTAACTATTAAATTGCAGCGAAATGAAAAGCGATAGGGATCAAGTGTCAAATAACAAGTTATAGAGAATGTTAATGGGCACCAAATGAACAATAGTAACGATAAATTTATTTGATTAATAATTAGAATAATTACAAAACTCTCAAAAAACGCTCATTTTCAGGTATTTTACAAGTAAAAAATCATTTAGTACATTTAACTAAAAGATATTTGTACATACATCGAAAGGAAATTTTCTCAGCTTTCCAATGAAGCCTTGGAAATAACGATATAAAGCATATTTTTTCGATTAGAGTCTTTTAAGCACTTGCAAGTCGATTACAGGAAAAGTTAAGTAATGAAATTACAAAGAAACGAGAAGAGATAGGAATATGACGTTGAAGAACAAATTTTGAATCGTCCTAAAATTTAACTTTTGGATAATAGCAATAATTATTTTGAGAAAATTAACAACACCCTCATCAAAAACACCAACTTTTACCTACTTTACAGCTAAAAGATAATTAAAACTAATTAACTGAAAGATACGAGAACACCATTCAATAGGAAATTTTCTCGCCTTTCCAATGAAACTAAAAGATTTAAAATACAAAGTATAGTTTTTGAGTTAGAGGTATTTTAAGATAAATAAGTTTTTACATAAAAAGTTCTATAACCGGTTGAGATTTGATGGTATGTGTAGAACGATTTTTTCTCCAAATATGACAGTCTTAATCATGAACCAAACATCCAGTATAAACCGTTTTGCCTTTCTCCTGTAGAAAGGTTATGCAATCACCTTGAAAATCACCTTTTCAACAGCAGCCCAGAGTGCCGAAACTCTTATACTATTCTACTCACTTCGTCGAGTTCGGAAAACGTGTTTTTTTTATCGAGGGGGAATCTTCAAAAGAGACCACTACTGACTTGGCCGTGGTACTGTCGGATTCTTACTGCAGCTCTTTCTCCAGCAAGCCTACTGACTAAACCTCAACCTCCTGTACCTCCGTATCCTCTTCCTTTCGGGACCACCGTTGAGTATTACTTCGCGAGGAAGTGGGTATGCGTATGTATGTATGTATGTGTATATGATGCAAAACTTATTAAAATGGGCGTTAAATTACTTTGATTTGCAGACTCGTAGTCACGTTGATCCCATTGGCCACCTATGATAGTCTTGATGCCTCGGGGAACTTGTCAATGTTCAGAGTGAATTTAACACGGTTAAAAACCACAAACTGTAGTTATTGCAGCTATGGCAAAAAATTAATTGCGACCGAAGTTCTGACAACATTGCCCCAACCGACTGTCAAAGGAACTTTGTATTGTTTTGGTTTCGAGTTATTGGATGATACACGAAAGTATCTTGGGTACACTGTATTCCAGTTGTGCTGGTATAATACAGAGCTGAATCCTGATACATCATAAATATTTATTTAATTTTATCATTCATAAATAATTGCACAACTAGCTGTGGGTTGAGTAGGCTTTTTAAGCATGTCAGATCAAAAATGATCTGAGATTATCTTCAGATTCCGTAATTCCTGCACCCAGCATACTTTAAACTTCTTCACCGGATCAAATGTCCGACAAATTTGCACCCATTGAATACATCTGATCAGCTTTGATATATCGAGACATTTAATTTAGTAACATCCACTAATGTGCAAAAAATACGAAACAACTTTGAACAATTTCTGTTTTGAGAACTTCGATTCGGTTTTCGGCCTATTTTGTTCGTTTTTGTTTACGTGCGATTTAAATGCGGTATTATTTTAGATGTGTATGTGTGGAAACTATGTGAGGTATTTGGTTATGCGTCAAAGTCACTTTATTTGCTCCACTCTCAGTAACACGGGGAAGTTTTTATTATTTCAAACTGAATCGCTCCAAACATCGACGTTTCAACCGCGGTCCGAAGGGCCAAGTCTCATATCACTCGACTCAGTTTGACAGCATCGGATAATGTCTGTGTGAATTTATGTGTGTGTATGTGGCAAATAATGTCGCCTCTGTTTCTCAGAGATGGCTGGACCGATTTGTACAAACTTAGTCGCAAATGAAACCTTCCCATCCATTCCCATGCTATTGATTTTTTAGTTGATAGGACATCCGGTTTCAGAGTTAAGGGTTCTGGAGTACTGTTACCCTTCCGGAGTTAAGGGTTCTGGAGTACGGTTACCCAACAAATTCCTATATAAATTGGTAACACCATGATGGCGGAATCATATAATACATATTAAAATTGGTATAACATTATTTGGATTTAGATACAGTAATCCTCTTGACTGCTTTTGAATTTTATTTAAATCAGGCCTTTGGTTCCGGAGTTACAGGTTTGTTAGTAAGGTCATACTGGAATTTCCTATATAGACCGTTATAATCGTAATACCTCAGCTTCTCTATTTCGAAAACATGCTACCACCGCGAAGCATATCTTCGTCAACATTCACGATTTACTTCACTGCAAAGGATCGTGAATCCCTCGAAGTCTGTACGATTTTAACTTCCATTGAAAGAAAATCATCCATGGTCCAGACGGGTGTTCCAAACCATAACTTCCAGGTTTCTCAATCTTGGGCTACCATTCTTCAGTCTTCTTGTTCGCCGACCGCAAATGCATCCACCTCGATTGCACACAACTAGCAATTACGGAGCCTGCTCCTAAGCCAACGACTTCGCTCAGCGTTTCGGCTGAAGGTGATTAAACTAAACAACGTCTGTTCTTCATGTTAGGATCAGATCAAAACAACGTCTGTCACGGAACGGGTGGCCCACTCGATCCCTTGTGCGAAACTATCTTCTGCCAAAAGATGATACATCAAGAAGTTGTCCAGATTTTTTAGGTTCATGTAGTTCAAGCTATTTTCGTTTTTGTTTTGGACCATGATTCTGAGCTTCACTATTCCCGTCAATTATGGTTACAAGGTTACCTATTATTCATCTATTGACCCATCTGTTGGCCATTTTGTGATACTTTCAAACCAAATTCATAATCAGCATAAATGACAATGGGTTTTGGTCCGCCATTCTCTACATCCTTGACCGCCCACTGTACGTGAACCTTCCTCGATTGCACACAGCGAGCGTGCGTGGGATCTTCTCCAAGGTCGACGGCCTCCTCCAGGTTCTCCGCTGTGCATAACTTTAGCCACACCTTGAAAAAAAATCGTGTAAATTTATGTTTACTGACCGTAACATATACGAGCATAAAAATTGACGTAGTTTTACGTTTGATTTTAATTTTAATTTCGTAAATCAGGTGATTTTACTCCACATATGGCTTTTGTTCTAAATAGTAATAAGCGTAACAAATTGTGCTCTCCTCCTATTTAGTTGAAAGTCGCAGCAACGCGCGAGGGGTATTAGCTAGTAGAAAATAAACTTTCTATTTAATTGTGCGGAACGATAAATATATAATTGCTTGCTTGAGGTTTGAACAATATTTGAATAAATGCAATAAAAGCAACATTCCGTATAGTCGGCTATATCCTATAAATATAACAAACGATAAATCTTCCGGATTTTCGACAGCCGACTGCCATGAGCGGATATTACATGTTAACGCTTTTGGCACAGTTACTAACACTTTTCCGCTACTCGTGATGCAAATGGGGATGCGGAGGATTCCTCGGCAGCAACATGAGTCAAGCTAACATTCCTTTCTTCACCAGAAAGTTTGAAATCAGACGTGACCGGAGTCGGTATTGAACAGCATGCATGGATCAATATAGGCTGCACAATATGGACCAGGAAATTATTCCAAAGCATGGTTTGTTTGGTTCTCTTTATTATAGAAAGTTTAAACAGGAAAAAATAATTAGGTTCACTTAACAAAGCTCCAAAAAAGGTTTCTCATTTTATCCCACTTATCCCTACAAAACTAATACTTGTATCTCCCATATACTGTGTAGCAAAATCTTCCATGGACGCTTACAGTCCAATTGTATGGCGCCGTATGACAATTCGGGAAAAATACTTCACAATGTTTTCCCTTTCTGGTAACCAAATCTTGTTATCAAACCTTCCAAAATATACATTAATAAAGCTAGAAAAAAGTAATATATATTATTTACATGAATTATGCAAATTGAAATTTCTGTCACTTTCTCTCTTTGCGAATTTAAAGATCCCGATATTGATTAGTCATAAACAACTAAATGACTAAAAGTCAATAACAACATTTTAGCAGTTTTTTTTCACGGATTTTGCAATTTGCACGGTTTTGCTAAAAAATATAGTCCTTTTGAATGCAAGACTCAAATTTTCGGAAAGATGGAAGAGGCGGGTCTGGAAGACTCCTTATGGCCTGCACCTCAACAATCTGCGTATTTTTGGAATGGTATTGACGAGTAGGTGCCAGAAACTTATGTTTGACGCCACTTTCAAATCCAAGATGGCGACTTCCGGTTTGGTGATATTCGCTATAATCCAATCAATGTGGGTATTTTTGGAATGATCTTGGCGAGTAGGTGTCAGAAATTTGTTTTTGACGCCATCCAAGATCCAAGATGGCAACTTCCTGTTTAGTTCATGGTTGCCAGATTCCTCTTGCATGCTTTTCACAATTGCTGAAAATAATTGTACCTCAAAGATCGCACCTCAACCAAAAATATTCAACACTAGCTGCATTCAAAATTATTTTTTTTAATTGGCGTCTCTCTTAACAATACACGTAGCTATCTCGTCATTCAGTACTTTTATTCAATTTGCATGAAATGTTGGTGGAATTAAAAATTAATCAAAGCTGTTCAATATTCACCATTGCATTAATCAACTAGGTTGTTCCAGCGCAGTTTACTGTTACAGGTGCCAAGTGTTCATTTTCAGTTTATTACTGCAGGTTTCAAGTGATCATTTTCGTTGAACCGGAAGTCGCCATCTTGGATGTCAACTTCAGGCACCTACTCGTCAAGACCATTCCGAAAATACCCACATTTATTGCGTTATTGAGGATTTCACTAAACCGGAAGTCGCCATCTTTGATTTCAAAATGGCGTCAAAAATCAATTTGTGGCACCTACTCGCCAAGGCCATTCCAAAAATATTCATATTGATTGGGTTATAGCAAATTTTACTAAACCGGAAGTCGCCATCTTGGATTTCAAAATTGCGTCAAGCTTGAATTTCTGGCACCTACTTGTCAAGACCATTCCGAAAATATCCATATTGTTGAGGTACGGGCCATAAGGAGTCTTCCAGGCCCGTGTCTACCATCTTTCCGAAATTCTTCTTTTGCTTTCAAAGGGACTTGGAATCCGTTCAATAAAAACTTCCAAAAATATTCTAAGTCTTTTGCTGAGGGTTTTTTACACGGATTTTCCAATTAACGAGGTTTTTTTACGAGGTTAAAAAACCTGGGTGTACATGCAACAACAAAGTTTTTTGATAGCACGTCTCTGTTGTAAAATAGAACGGATCTAGATCAATTGTTACTTATCCAGCTAAAATCATAAGTTGTCAAAATAAAGTTCTATGCTACCGGAAATATGGCAACATTACCGAAAACACCAAACTTCCAGAATACATACAGTTACGGACAAAACAATAAGATCATTGACATTTGTTTTTGCGTCACTAACCTCCACATTATGATTAAGATGATGTCATCTAGTGGCGGACACGAGTAATGATGTGTCAATGAGCGTTACCAATTTTGGCACGGAAAGTAACGTGATGTAAATGAAACAGTACACGTTGCGTTACATAGCGGTACATTCCGAGCTCCAGCTGTTCACAGGTTTTCTAAGGAAAAGTTGATCAGTTAAGTTTTGATATAGTTTCTATTTTGAAATAGTTTCTATTTTAAATTCGTTGTAAACTCAAAATCATTCAAAACTGGATTCGACCACCAAACTGTTTTATGAGGTTATTACGAATTATGTATTACGCAATGAATATTTTGAAATTGAAATTTCGGACCCCTCCGAAATTTTTTTCTGGACTCTGTCGTCGTGATCCGAAGCCACGTGTAGTGACTGTATATCTAGGAAAAGTACAGTATTTAAGGGGGGCGTCTGGTGTAAAGTGGTCATCCTGAAAATTCTTTTGTATTAACGATTTTGAAGGCAAGACAACAATGGATATTTTGTGTAATATTAAGATTTATTTTTATATTCATTGTGCTCGAAAACAATATTTTCAGTCACTGCCGAGCCACACATACGAGCATTCCAAGAGTAGACGTCCAACCATTTCCACGTCGAGGAGCGCCGCGGTGAACATGATAACTCTTGATTAAATTGTCTGTCACATAAAACTCAGCAAGATAGGCTAAACATATTGTGGATTCTCATAAAAAAAATCATTTCAATTCGTTTATTAGTTTTTGAGTTATCGTGTTCACCCATTTCAAAAAAGCGGTTTAGAGAAAAACGCTTTTAAAGGGTGTCCCACACCAAATTGCATCACGGAAAAAAACGCTGCAGAAAATAAACCATTGACTATTTCTCTTGAAAATTTGGGTAGAAGTAGTTTAGAGTGTATTGCTCACACTATATTTTTATTGCTTTCAGTATTTCGAAAATTGTTGCCGATAGATTGAAATCTGCGGGTGTTACAGCAAATAGGCGCGAGGAATGCATGGCTGTTTAAAACAAAAGAAGTTTAGTGTGGCTAATCATATTTCGGGAGACTATTCTAGAGGTTCAATACTAACAATTAAGCGGATAAAAATGAAGTCGATTTTTTTGCCCACTACACCAGACGTCCCCCTTAACGAAACCAAAAAATAGAAAAAAACTTATTTTGCTATGTGTGTGAGATGGTCTTATTGGTTTGTCCGACAATGTAATGTTTGAAATAGATGGTGAATGCAAACAGTTACTGGCAAATATCAACTACATCTTAATTAATGTTCTTATATGCGACCATTAAAATATTCTTTCCCTTGTCGGATGTTTATCGATTGATCAGTTTACGTTTGTTGCGTGAATACTACCATAAATAATACAGAACGAAATCGTTTGGTGGCACGCGCGGAAGAGAAAAGTAGTTTCCTACCCATTCACTAACCATATTCGCAATGAGCGACGGAACGTAACATAAACACATTTCACCTTTTTTCATTCATTCAATACAAAAACAAACGAGAGAGAGACAAAAACCGAAAGGGAAAGAAAGGTCTCAATCGACACTGACATTGGTCATGTGAAACGATGCAACGGATGGCTGCTTTGTGCAGTAGGTAGGTACCTATACGATCAGTGACCGGACACGAGCCTTTCCGCGTTAATTGATTGGCCTCAGTTGCTAGTTACCATGTGCTGGGCGATCAAACCGGAAGCGATCACATGACTTGCAAATTGAGTTATTTGACGGCACTTTTCAGCAACAATCATATCATCAACGAAACCTATAGATTAATTCGCATAGCATTGATATATTTGAGCGTATTCTTATAACTACACCAAACTCCGGTGTGTAGCGAAATGTCAAAAACGAAAACGCCATTACCTGGTGCACAAAATAGCTTCATCGCAAATGAGAGCTCCTCACTCTTGCCGTAGATGCGTTGCACCTAGATGAATAACCATTTTTTGCTGATCCTATCTGAGTTGCACTTAGCCGGTAAATATATTCCTCGTTGTTTAAGCGAACTACTGTAGGAGCAGTAATAATAAAAATGGGGGGAATCACTTGTGCACCGTCAAACAGCCGGTCGTTTCATAGACTAATGCATTGCACCTGTTTGATGGTTATTATAAGCCGGTAATGCGTATATTTCAGTACGGATGGTGTGCTGCCTGGAAACATTGACCCTTTTGAAAAAACCCGGGAAAGATGGGTTGGAAATAAAAGGAGTGCGTCTTACTGCCTGCCTACCAGTCAATGTCGATGCAACAGCCCGGTAGCATTAATTTCATCATACCTACTTGGTTAATGGAGCACGGAACGAAAAAAATGAAATGGTCAATATTAATATGTAATATAATTATTATTACCTTTTCGCGGGAGCCTGATGGTGTCTGGGGATCACATTTTCTAGGCTATCTTCCTTAGCTATCTCGTCAGTTGGCGGAGGGTTGTTTCGGCGTTTTATGTGAGTCTCAATTTCACATTTATGTGGTTTATTTCAAATGATATAGGTTCTTTTTAACGACTGTTTTGTTTCTGGGGATTAGAAAGAAATATTGATGTTTGAAAGTGAATCATTTAGTGCACTGACGGCGATAGCGCCGAGCGCTGATCCGTTCATAAAGTGATATTAAACAGCATTATGGTATGTGCGTGGTCCCAGGAAGGGGCACGTGCTATTCAGCCGGAAGCTACAAAGTGGAAAAGGGTTTATATTTCGTAATTTTAGACGGATAAGTCTGTCGTTCCGGAATTTACCAAGGTCGTTACAAAGTATATCAGGTCGAAAAATTATCTGTTGTCTATCGAACCACCAACGTATTGGCTTTTTATGGGTCACCAATATAGTACATAAATAATTTACTTACAATTTCTTATCTCCAAATTGATTATATTCAGGGTTCGCAATGTTTAAGTTTCGAACATAACTTTAGTAATTTAGTGTGCTGTGCAATCTATCTTATACTCATCGTTGATCCAGACTGAAAATCAAAGCGTTTCTTTTGGAAATCTCGATGGAAATTAACGACGCAAGTTATACCTGTGGCAGGAGAGATACTGCCCATGATCGCATATTTGTTCCATTTTCTATGGGATTTCCTATCTTTATGGGCCTGATTAGCGACCAGTGGCAGTATAGTACTTTGAAAATCTGGAATACTACCGGGTTTTCATCAAATCAGAGGCTCACTTCAGAGGCCGCTGGAAAAAAAGTATATCAATATTTACACCAAAAGTTGCGGAATATTCTAGAATTTTTTTCACCTTTTTAACAACATTTAATTAGCTAGAGATTGCTGGGTAGGGAAAGTTATGAAAATTTAGAGCCATAGTGCTCCAGTGAGAGTAAAGATATGAAACATACAGATCGGAAAACTAGAAGTGGCAGGGTAATTAGATACAGGCTTAAAATCTTTTGTCCTTTGTTAGCAGGAGTCGAGCTAATATGTCAAAATCCGTTCACGATCGGGGAGATATTAAGCATTTTATATTTTTATTCTTCACTTATTTTATCTTCCAATCAGAAAAATTGAGACCGTTAGGGGGGGGGGGGGTGCTACAAAACCTAACTATAATTGGTCCAGGTGTTTGCGTTTCGACTTCGTCTCTTCAGAACCACGACACATGCACATTAGACCTCTCCACATTTTGAAAAAGTTTTGAAATATACATGGGTCAGCTCAAATTTTTGTTCTAGGTGTGAATTTAAGAACTTTCGCCAAAAATGGCTTAATTTGGACATGTTTTTGAGGTGTCTCCAATCAAAAATCGTGTTTTTGTTATGTTTCCATAGGAAGATCACTTACACTCTGATTTAATAGGCCCTACATGTCCACATATCATCAAAGGTTGTTCCTTAGACATATCTTAACCTGTTTTAACAGGTGAGCATAGCTCTAATCGTAATATAAAATTTGTTAACTGGAGACACCTTTAAATCATGTCCCAATGAAGCCATTTTTGGCGAAAGTTCTTAAATTCACACATAGAACAAAAATTTGAGCTGACCCATGTATATTTCAAAACTTTTTCAAAATGTGGAGAGGTCTAATGCACATGCACCGAGCTGACGCCAAGTCCAATATTGGAAACACTACTTATGAGCACACTAAACGACTTCTAACTTACGTTGTCCCGTAAGTGAAAAGGTTCTGTTCGCTGGCGAGACATACAGCAATCGAACCTTGTTTTCAGCTAAGCAAGCAAGCTGACTTAGCGTCAGCCCGGTGCATTGGTCAAGTGCCGTGATTCTGAAGAGACGAAGTCGAAACGCAAACACCTGGACTAATTAATAAATGAACTATCGATTGAAGAATTCGACTGTAACGTACTCAAACAGATCTCAATTTCGGCTAAGCAGTCTCTTATGGATTAAAACGAATTATGTTATGATTACTCCGACGTTTCGATGCAGGGTTCGCATCATCTTCAGGGGACAAATCTACTCATTCGTTCCTTGTTAAGTGGCTTTTCTAAGCATACTGTCTTTACAAAAAGGAGCGGTGGGTGGTACATGGGTGTTCGCTTTGGTCTGGCTTGCTATGGCGGTTCTGAACTATGGGAGTTCAGAACCGCCATAGCAAGCCAGACCAAAGCGAACACCCATGTACCACCCACCGCTCCTTTTTGTAAAGACAGTATGCTTAGAAAAGCCACTTAACAAGGAACGAATGAGTAGATTTGTCCCCTGAAGATGATGCGAACCCTGCATCGAAACGTCGGAGTAATCATAACATAATTCGTTTTAATCCATAAGAGACTGCTTAGCCGAAATTAAGATCTGTTTTAATAAATGAACTATTTCTCAAAAATAATGTGTGGAAATTTGTTCAGAGTTAATGTATTTACCCCTTGAATTAAGCGTTGCGTTCAACCGTGAGGTAGATATTGGATGATATATTAATACGCGGATCACCAATTAGTGAGATAATAGATTTCTCATATAATTCATATTATGCCCGTGGCGTCACACCGAGAGCAACTGTATTTCAAATCCTAAAATTCGAGTGAAAATTTGACTTCTTTTGCGAGGTTCGGGTTATACTGGTTTTGACGCAAAAATTACCAGCTGCATTATTTATAATAAATACGTATGGAATCAAATAGCGCTTGATTTAGGTATAAAAATAATGTAACGGCACTAGCCATCATTTACCATTCCACACACGCCCTCTGTTTAAGGGGCATGAAAGCACATGTGACCTTATCTCAGTTTACTATTTCCAATTGCGTCTCTTTGGTTAGAAATCTGTGACCAAAAAGACATCTTTGAACTCCAAAACAAATTGAGCTTTCCAGGTTCCTCATAACTACAGTGATATGCCTAGTATGGCAGTAGAGCCTATTGTGACCCTAGATTCGCAACTCTTGATTTCGATCCAAGCGTATTGTATAATGATAATATCTCTTTGGTTAAAGCAGGTGTGCAAAAATAACCTCAAGTTATATTCTTTATTTGTTGTACACATATATATTTAGAACTATCCTCTGAATCCAACTTTTAATTAAAATAACATCATCTTCTTGAAATATTAGCTAATTTGCTTCATTTACATAGTGAACCGAAACAGGACACAACGGCGCTTAGCAAAACTATGTGCTATGAGCCGATAATTACCGCCTCATATCTTGTTATTCCGTTACAACTATATTAAACCTTGCACTGATTTATACCTTTATTTAACCTGGAGCACCTGTTTATGATTAATTCACTTTCACATCACTAATTAAACACTAGGATAGGCCTTGTGTTAAAATGGGTTATTCAGAAATACGGTAAACATTATCGCCATGTTTTTTTTCGATACACTACCACAATCAAAACAAACTTTACATCCATCACACAGGAAAGAATGAGCCCTGCGGCCAAACTATAAACGTTAACTTGAAAATATATTGTAATGCAATTTCAGGTTTAACTAATAAATTATTTCAAGTTATTGGACAAATTGCTGATTGCAGAGATTTTATTTTCATCTGTACATAAATTTCGGCTCGGGACAATGCTATGTTTGATGTGAAACTAGTCATTACCACTTATTAGCCTTCGCGTGATAATTTCCTGCGAGTGGAATACTGGGCGCTCTTCTTCTAACGACTGATGAGGTTCTTTCACGTGCGTGATGTTAACGTTTGTTTTGAGTGGCTGAAAAAAGTAGAATGATTCGTATCACAAATCATGCGTTGGTGTACATGATCTGGATACCTAGTTAAAATCGACGGAAATGAAATATACGGCATTGCGCTTCAACCAGACCGTTTTTCGATGAGGTGAAATTTGGCACGCCCATAAGGCGATTTTTCCCCATGCAAGTTTTTTTGGAATAGCAAGCGACGTACGTAGGATTTTTTTGATATTTTGATTTTAGGCGAAATGGCGCACTTTTGAGTGAAAAAACACCGAGAATGTCATAAAAATCGACACAAAATTGCTGAAGAAATTTTGAATATACTGTGAAAATTTCAAAGCGATCAAAAATCATTTGTTCGAGTTACATTTCCGGCCAGCTCAAAAAAGTGGTTTCGAGAGAAACGCGGTTAAATTTTTCAGTACACATGGGGTATACATAAGAGGCGTTGCGTCAGAATTGAAAATTTGAACATTTATGTATTGTTTTCGTTTTGTTGTTCCATGTTTTGGGATATCATTTTTAACATCCTAAAGGACATTTTGGACTAACAAATGGAAAATCGATTTTTTCAAAATTCTAGTGGTGTAGCCCCTTAAACGAAAAAAGAGACATTTCTGTCAAATAAGCATTATATAGATGTTAAAGTGGTAGTACATGAATACCTTTTTCTGGGAAAGGTTATTGATAATATAGTTTCATTGTTGTTCAAAAAATAGTGTAGCCCTCTCTTTAATAGTGCGAAAATGGGTTCATTATCCTAATTTAGGTCCAACCAGATAATCTTAATCAACGCCGCCAAGAAAAGAAGAACGAAAAGAGAAGGTGAAAACAAAAAGGAATGGCAATTCTAGATAGTACATTGTGTATTAATTAGTCATTTTTTAAATAATGGGATTTTCACAAACATTTGAGAATTTTCTGAAGCGATGGTCCTCGAATTCGCACAATTAATTTTATTCATTCATCTTTTTCAAATACCTTTTTATATTTCATCCCATATACTCATTTTTGATCAGTGTATTCATTTCATGGATTTGATTCGTCTTATTTATTATGTTCATTTTGAGTATTATTATTACTTTTGAATATTATTTTATACATATTTTTGTAAATATGATCATTGAATTTCAATCATTTATTTAGTTCATGCAGCTTTTTTATTCATTTTGTTAGTTTGAGCTTATTTTATCTATCTAGTTTATTCATTTCATGCATTTAATTTATATAATCCATTTTACTTGTTTTTATCACTGTTTTCATTTCATGCCTTCTATTAATTTTTCACAGTTCATACATTTTATTTAGTTTATTCATTTTACTAACCTAATTTTTTTCAGTAAATACTTTTGTTCATTTTGGATGAAAATTATTAATTTGACGCAATTTAATTTATTATATTATTTTTATAACTTTTTTGCATCGTTTATTTTTCATTTTAGTCATTCAATTAATTTTTTTTGACGGCGCCGGTAGTTGAATGGTAAGCGTGACCGCCACTCATTCTAGTTAGCCTGGGTTCAATTCCAGCCGAAGTCGTTGAGATTTTTCTGAGGTGAAAAAATCTGGGATCACGTCTTCCTTCGGAAGGGAAGTAAAGCCGTTGGTCCCCGGTCCATGAGTTGATGGATCGATATTCCGTCCAGATAGTGGAGTCACCTCTCTGGCGTCGGTAAAGAAGAAGTAGAATCCAACTTCTAAACTTACTAACAAATATCCTCCTCCCGTGATACTTGTGGAATGCGCAGTAGTATATACGGCCTCTAGCAAGTATCGGACTAATAATTCCTTCCCTAACCTTCCGCGGTCTACGTTCGGGCCTGGCCGGCGCCAGTATTGATCAATAAACACTTTAGGATTACCAGGAGTTGCACATTTCGATATAAAGTTTTCCGTAGTTCTCAGTTTGATGGCATATCAGGCATGTGGGGATCTGGCCATGATATGTACACAATGTGGTTTGAGAACTGACAACACCTCCAATTTGGGTTTGTTAGTTCAATTGAAAAAGTATAGATCGAGCTACCTGTATTCTCACGACATGAGTACCGTTGAAAAATATCTGGGAGAAAGCTTTGACGTGTTACAAATATAAAGAACGTTTTTCGATATGGTGCTTGCCATGAAGTTGTTGGAAGTGTGCGTTGACATAAAGTGCAGTCGTACGAGTTTTTTCAGATTGTTAAACAAAATTAAGCTTTCTTGCTTGGCAAAACATTTGATAGTTATGGTAAAACATGATATTCGCCGTAAGCTTCAATTCCATTTCCACCTTCAATTATCGATTCCTATCGCGAATCAAAGGACGAGCACGGTAATATTTAAATTCAGTTAGCTATAGAGCTTCAATTATCTCGGACCAACTAACAACAAACAGACCCACTGATTTAAAGCTAACATCCAAGTACCAAATAAATAAAAATAAAGCAAATAAGTGATCCAATCCCGGATTACTATAGAAGTAAATCGGAGGAAAAACCGTTCGAAAATGTTACTATTGGAATACTCTAAAGTCAGCCCAATTTCATACTCATTCATTACCATCCAATTAAGAAATTAACACCTTCGCATCATCTATACCAATCTTAAATAGCATAATGCAACATGCTAAATTCCACACTTTACATGTACATATTTTTATGGTCAAACAATCCTCATTAGCACCGTAAATTTCACACTAATCCATTTTCAGTTACCTCATCGTACAGGTGAACCACGCTAGCGTGAGTCAGAATTTATAACAATTTCCAGCAGCCGGTGTATGGTATAGTTACCGTTGCTTTTCCCAAAGTGTGCACAATATGCGAAAGAACTCATCTCTCTCTCGTCCCCCTAACCATCACAAGCAACCGGCTGGAGCATCATGCTCAGTTATCAACATGGAAGCATCTTTCTCTCTGGCTTGCCAGCGGCTGTCGGATCTCGAAGAGTGCCAGAAACAATGAGCTCTATTTTCCCATCTTGAATGATGTGACCACACCCAGCCCAACCGGCAATTAAACAATTGGCTCTTGTCTCGGGAATCTTTTCTTTCCAACATGTTGTGCATCTTACATATTACACATATCTTAATCGGACCGGTTGCGGCAATAGAGTTTGCAGCCAGCACACATTTTATTCGAATTGCACGCAGGACCAAACTGGTACTTAATAGATGTTTCTTTTATTATAATAAAAACAAGCGCCAAACTCTGTTCATCTAGAAATGCGCTTGGTCTCCATTACCATTTCAGTGCTGTAGAAAAAAACCAAGACGTTGCATATTATGTCGAACATATGGAGTTGGGGTATTCAGTAGAAGTCAGGAGGGACCGCACATTTACATGCCATCTAATGTGAGCGGGCGTGTGATTGCATCTTTCTATAATGCACTTTACATTTTCATGCTCCCGGTTTCGGATTGCACTCGAAAGATTGGGTAAAGTGAGGTACAGAAATGGAGAAGCTATTGTTGAATAAGAATGCTTGAACGTCATTTCCTACATGCCAAGTCAAGGCACCATCAGACAGGCCTAATACACCAGTGTAGTGCCAGTGTACGGAGTGACTGTTCCGCAGACGATGAACGAAGTCGAATGGTGTGGTTGACGCAATTGTAAACAGTTTCATGTGCTAATTGATATTAATTTTATGCAGCGAAAGCATAATGCTTTCCTCTGATGGTAAGCTGCATGTTTACGGTTAACGAGAGCTGTTAGAGGGTTTTTTGAAAGGAAGCCTTCAATGGCAATTCACTTATTACGAATAACGATGTTTGGTGGGGTTGTGTTGTTGCTGTTAAAAAGCATCTATTTGGAAGTTACAAGGTTCCTCTCACAGCCAGAACGATTTTGCGGGTTGGAGGAGAAGCATGCTTCAAAAACCTGTCGGAAGACCCGGGGCTATTAAGATCGTGGGGGTAATTCGGACCCCCTCGATGTCTTAGAAATTATAAAGACTTTCTGACTGTCGTACAAATCGTGGATGTGTGGAACCGCTATTCTATACCATAATTTTGACAAATGAATCTCAATCTGCTGTTTTTGTCGAAAAGAGATACAACGTGTTTCATTGTTTCGCCATCCTCAAAACAAAAATCATTATAATGGTGAAACCGCGATTAAAGTCACAAATGAAAGTGAACAAAATTACACTTGTTTTGGAAAGCTTGGGCTCCTATTTAGTGGAATGATTTTTGTTTGGGCGAAAACAGATTTTTTCAAGACGCTCATCACTTTTGTGCCCCGTAGGCTATTCGGACCCCCTATTCCATCAACCACCGTTCAACGGCTTGCGGCTACGTACACGTTTGCATACACAACAGCAAAGAAAATACATGATGCGCTAATCGACGGCTGTAGCTAACCTGATTAAGGATTTTGTAACGTAATTTTTTTTGCTTCTTAAGGAGTTTTCTAATTAATATTTCAGAGGCAATTATAATTCCATTGTAAAAAAATGACAGTCTGAGTTTCCCCGAAGGGAGATGCAAATTACCCTTACATTGTAAAAGGATGGAAAAACGGAGTGTTTTACGATATCAAAATGTAGCTGAGATTTCAAACTAACAGTGAGGATCTTTGACCGATATTTTTTTCACATCTATTCACCTAAAAGGGCGACTTGCTTAGGTAGGTCCGAATAGCCCCGGATTCCCCTAACCGTTTTGATCTTGTAACCACTTGGAACACCAATTATGTCAATAGAAAAGTGTTATTATTTGATATTATTGATCACATTGTTAAATCAACGGATTTGCAAAGTATGCTAACATGCAAAATTTCTTGCAACTTGTGGAAAAAATGTGGCCATTGACACTATTTTCGGGTGGTTCCCAAATTTATCAATGAGTAATAAGGTATCTAAACGGAGGGAGCATCTATTCAGACGACTGCATATTACAGTACCAATGGCATATATGGAAAACAGGTGATCATCAAATCAAATCAAAATAACCGGACGCACCTCAACAAAAAATGCTAAGCTCAATCGGACGCGATTAAGGGGTTGCGCAAAACGGCCGAAGTGCAAAAATTTTCACCCGTGAAAAAACACAAAGGAACCCCTAGAATATTCAAAAATTGAATTCGAAATTTTTATGCTAAATGGCTTAGGATGTAACGAAACGTCGAGATCTACTACCGCCCTGAATTTTGTTTTATGAAACTTAGAAAATTCTGGATTTAAGTTGATACTGGGGTTTAAAAAGGCTGCATTTAAGTTCTCTACACCAAATGTCTTAGAACTGCATGAAACAACGGATCTTGCATCTTCTTATAAAAAAAATGTTTTGACTAAAGTTGCCTCTCTGACACTTTTAATTTTTAAACTGAGATTTTCAAAAAAAAAATAATAAAAAAACATGTTTTTTTCGAATTGACACCAGATCTCGACTCTTTATTGATTTTTTAAACATTTGGCTTACAAAAAAACTGCATTTCCATACTCAAGTCTCATCACAATTTAAAAACATTTCTTGTACCACAAAGAAATTTTTTCCAACATTACACCAGATCTCGGCGCTTCATGACATTGTTTTTCGATTGCGCTCAAATTTTGCATGGGGACTTTTTTCTGAGGTATCAATACTTTTGAGGTGTGTCCGATTTGAAATTTCAGGAAGACCATAAAAATTGGCACTCTACCGTATATAAAGTGTACTCCTGAATTGACTCAAATGATTCTAAAATGTATGTCGAACAAGATTCGTCGCCAAAAATCCGAGCTTCCATTTAAATATAAAACATATTGAACTGGGTTCGACCGTATTCGGTCTCCTTTCGGATCAAAGATAGTCCGCGAAGTGTTCTAATATTCCGCAAGACGCCGAAATATTCAGCTGTGCCAAATATCTCGAAAGTTCGCCTAGATAAGCTCAGGATTGTGATATTTTGTCTAAAGCAAACAAATGACGTTACTGACGATAAGACTTTCATGAAGAACTAACGCGTTTACATACCCGCTCACAAGGTTGAGATCGATGGTGTAGTTATCGATTCGAACTTGGCATGCGTGGATCTACTGAAGGATGGAATTATCTCTTTCAATGACCCCTTGCTCCAGTGAGCGAAGATTTTAAGTGACAATCGCATCGGATCTTCAAACTAGTGTCGCTTGAACTGCTTTGCGTCTTCTTCGACAAGGATCGTCTGCATGATCGGTTCTTTGTGACGCGCGTCATGTATGCAGTATTGCACTAATTACAAGCAAAAGAGTCTTCGTAGCAATATTTTTTTATCTTTTGAAAGGCCGCTAAATATACCAGCAAAGAAAAAGCTCTGTAACAAATCCGAAGCAAACAGCACCTGGTCAATTCAGAAGAAACAAAGACTTTCCAACGCTTCCGGGAACATCAAAAATCATGTGACATTTCAACCAAAGATTCAACTTAGTGCAGGATTGGTTAGACCTAGGTTGGGAACCGGCATCTTACGACATTACGGAATTCCTGCAATTGTGGTGCACATTTCCAATCAGATAGCGTGAACACATTTTTTTTGTTTTGTATACCGGCAGATATTCACGTTCAAAAAATCGGATAAAATGGCGGCCGAAAAATTTAAAACGAGACACCTATATTGAAACGTTAGAAGTATTCTACTTCAATATGATACGCCAAAGAAGGAGAGAGAAGTAATATCAAATCAAAACTCTTCATGCGAATACAATAGTCGCCCTGAAAAGGGCAGGTTCGGGTTTTCACCACGTATATCCGAAATATGAAACGTGTGTGCCGATAGGTTCTTTACCTTGGATACCTGAAAACTGAGAATTACCAGCGCAACGCACACACAAGCATAAATAATGTAATGAACCAACAATGGAGAGAAAGGGAATATCAAATCAAAACTTCATTCGAATGCAATGGTTGCCCTGAAAAGGGCGGGTTGGTTTTTCTCTGCTTCGTTTCACCTGCCAACAAAGAAGACTTTTCGCTCTTTGGCTGTAGAATGCCCTGGTTCAGTGCTGCGAAATTTCAAAATCATTTGCCTATTTCTGCTTGTATTTACTGAAACCGACATTAAGATTCACCGACTCCCTCTTTCATTTACTTTCCGACGGACTGAAATCTAATGCAGAATCGAATGCTTGAGTGCAGAGGAAATATAGATTCCTTCACCAACCAAAGCATTAATTTGTTATTATGTGGAGAGTTTGAAGGTAGAAGTTGGAATATTCCACATTTTCGTGCACAATTGAACTGCGTAATCTCTATCTGGTGCATTTTTCTTCAATAATCCTTCTCATAGATAGAATAGAAACAAAATTCAGTTTGCTTCTGAAACCGAACATGTCCGAACCTGAATGCGCTGTGTCGGGAGAACGAATGGCGAGGGAAACGAATCAAAAATTTAATTCATCGAGGAAGGCATGAACTGAATTTTGTTTTCTTTCAAGTTCACGCAGCAGTGTCAATTTTTTCAAGCTCTGGCCTGGATATTAGGCAACACACCACGCCGGAAAGCAATTTGTTCAGCTCTTCGTCATTTTGAATAGCTAGCTGCAGATGACGGGGGATGATGCTTGTCTACTTGTTATCACGGGCAGCGTTTGCTGTCAGCTCCAATACTTTGGCGGCAAGATATTCCATCACTGCTGCCAGGCAGACAGGTGTTCCGGCACCAACACGCTCGACGCAGTGGCCCTTTCTCAGCAAACGATGGATACGACCGATAGGACGCATACTCGCATACAGTTTTGCACTTGATGCACTTTACTTTCAAAGCCAAAGGTGCCAGTCGTCGAACAAAAATAGTTTACTTCCATCGTCAAAGAGGTGGAGCTTCGAACGGAAACTAGTCTGGATCGCTTCTAATCAAATTGTATGGACCAATCATGACGCAGATAATAACTGATTTCACAAAATTTGTTTTTTCCGTTATTTTCAGTAATTGTACATTCTACAGATTTAGTTATAAAATTGTTGTACATATTTTCTATCAGATAGCGTAAAAACCTAATGTTTTCATTCTGTACATTCAAAAACTCGGGAAAAAATCTCACCGTTGAAACGTTAGAAGTATTCTACTTCCTGGCCCACAACCGGGTCAGTCCTCTACAACCGTTACTCGATATCAATAGACAAGTAATTAGTCTCACCATAGGAATCGGGAAGCTATTATAACCCTTTCCAGATAAATAACAATCACGAATGCATCTAAATAACCCATAAAGGAAACTAATTAAATCTACAACAAAAACGCACGCCATACAATAAATTCAAGCACTCAAACTAATCATAGTCATAGAATGGCTTCTACCTCTCTGAACCGGAACCATATAACACTAGAGTTTGCCACCCGTAGCGTCCCAAAAGTTCAATTTACCATATTGTTTGTAGCCCGAGGTTCCAAAGCGAACCCGGTAGCAGCGCGTTCCGTTCCGTACCGTCATTGTGCCTACTGCGGCATATACACCGGCGGGAAGGAGCAGGCCATAGAAACCTGATTTGATATTCAATAGAGATACGAAATTCCTCTGCCGATGTACCAAGTGAATTCAAAAAAGCCTATAGCACACGACACACACACTATAGGGAGCAGACCTGATCGTCACGCAACTTGCCAAGAGCTTTCATTTCGTTGGACATGTGGAAATATGCGTTTCCGGTTCACAGCAGCAGAGGTCTCCCGCCGTCTGCTGTCGGTACCTGGTGGGACACCCAATCAAAGGGTTTATTACTTGCCGGAGGCGCGGTAGTGGTTTGAAGAACAGGTCATTGGATTAGCAGGCAGATTTGCGATGTGGGGATTGGAGCCATGCCCATCGGTGTGTGGCTTTGCTGGCCTTCTTCTGCTGCGGGAGGAAAAAGTATACAACATCAACTTAAAGCGTCACGCTTCCCCAGGCATGACGAAGCTTCAACGTTGCCGATCAACACCGGTGAGCTATAGGAATCATGGATCGTGTCGAAAAGAGTGCCTTTGATGAAGATTCGAGAGAAAAAAAAACCTTGAAAGAAAAACAATGCATTCAAGCAAGTGTCGAGATGTGAACATGAACCTGGGAGGATTTACCGGACTTGGGGCCGACGTTACGCCTTTTTTTGCTGAAACTATCGCAATTGTCTTCACAGAGCATTGCATAAGTCTCAAGCAGTTACTATTTACTCATTCAAGGCCATCCATTCAATAGGGTTCACTTGTCGGTCAAGTGAATGATCAAATTGCGCCTCAATTAGCTCCAATCAATGTTCGACTCAATGGGCCAAACATAGACTATTACAAAAGAACCCCTGGTGTTCTGATTGACAGCTGCTCGTGATCTACCTCTCGATGTTCTTTTGGCGATCTTTAGTCGATGTGTTTGCTATTCGATTCTACGTTCAGCATGGGTTGGTGCTATTTCAGTTGCAAACAAAAGTGCTATCAGTTGTAGAGTTCTTTATAATAATGATCACAATTACGTACCACCGTTTATTCTGAATAAGATTGGGCAATAAGGTTGGGCAATTTAAGGAGGGACAAAGTCAATTGGCCAGCATCAATGACTTTTTTATAAATAGTAATTAGCCACAAATGTCGTATTGTTTAATTTCAAGCAATTTGATTTGATAGAATTTTTGAAGATGAAAACAATTGTGTGTGGGTTTTACGTCCAAATAAAAGCAGAGATAATGCCGTCTAAAGAGATACAAAATGAAATTTTATTTTAAATTTTTATATTATTACTAAGAAGATAAAAAGCTATGCAAATATTCTCCATGACGAAAAATTTCGAATAATATTAAATTTGTGCACGATGAAAACAATACCTAGTTTGAATCTGCTTTGTCAAGCTGGTGCCAGTTACCGATGAGATGAGGTCGCAACGCAGATTCCAACTTTATTTATTGGATAAAACGATATAACTCAAACTGAACAAACAGCATCGATTACTTTATCGCTAAGCGGACTTCCTTTCGGAAAAGTTTTTCTCCGGATGAAAAAGAGCCAGAAGGAAATCGCTAATTAACTCGCTAAACTATAACTTGCAGTTTGTCACCCATGATGGAGCACACTGCCAGTCATGCCTACAGTTCCAGCTTAGGTAACCGTGACTGCGATGGGGGAGCTTCCATGGAGAATCGATCGATGTTCCTGTTTCTATATGTATAAACAAAGGCGTAAATGGCATGCGTCAGTGACTTATGGAATGGTCAATTTAGTCGTGAAATTACCGTGACGGACTTAGTGTGTAGTACTGAATTGGGCGATATTGAAGGGGAAATAGTTTTAAAATTGTGCAGTTGATTTGTTATTTTGTCAAATTTAATAAACATAAAACCAAATATAAAATATTGTACCTACCTTAATTTTTAAACAATATTTGTTTATTTTATTGCTATAACTTTTAAGTTTTAAAGCCTACACATGTTCGCTTTTTTATAATTGAAACTCGCAAACAAACATAAAAATGACTCATCGACGAAATAGAGAGAAAATAAAATTATAATTTCAAATTTTGCTATCTCATCATCGGTATCGGTGGTGCTGGCAGCGATGATTGCAGCGAACAGCAAACTAGCGCAAACCCAAGCGCTCACTCGACCGTGTCAAGTAGCTTCACGCCACGATCTTGATTGCGGCTCCACTAGGCCGGCTTTGGCTTTGGCTGATGGTGGAAAGATTGACGCGAGATGCGGAGCATTTTCCACGTGATGAAGAGTTTACCCATATCTCGCATTCTCTGCTCTATTGTTTCATTTTCATTTGTTCGAAGTTGATCCGTCCTTGAGTCTGCGTGTATATACCGTAGGTGTGAGCATAGATTGAATCAGCGGAGATTACCAGTTTGCCATACGACACGGTGGCGATGCGTGCCACACATAAAGTGATTGCGGTAATGATGCAATGATAATGATTTTTCCTCCGCTGCTTTTTGCGGATGTCTGAAGATGCGGCAATTTCCCTTCCATCCACCATATGAGTACATATGTTTGTGCCTAAGTGTTGGGTGCCATCGCACAAGGCAATAAAATGGATACGAGCGAAACATTGGACACAGTTGACTGCGGATGTGCTGAAATGATTTAATGTGATTTTCAATAAGCGCACTTCCCGTCTAATTTGTAATATACAATTGAATTTTGGACTTCGATTTGTGAACTAACTTTGAGTTATTCACCTTGGAATCTCGAAGGAAAATAATGCAAATGTGCTTGAAATTACAAGCCGCCGGTAGAACGAATTTTCTAATGGGCATATCTTTTTGAATAATAAATCACACATTGGTCGATCTTGGACAGTCAGTTACCAGTCTCTTTGAACGCTCACCGGACACGCATCCTCCACCAATGCACACAGCCAGCAAGTACGGGGTCTGCCCCGAAATCGATGACATCTTTCACATTCACTGTTGAGCATTGGGTTAGCTGGGTTTTTTTCTGGCATTCGCAATTCATGTACAGTACACTGAAGTCCGTCGTGTTTTAATAGCCTTCCAATGTGAGTATGTTTGTATACTTGGTACAGCTCGTTGTTCCTAAGTCCGTGCCATTCTCTGTTTTCTACAGTGCAACCGAGTATTGAATGTAGACTTCTTCACTCAAATACACCGAGTACTCGATGGTCTGCTTCCTTCACCGTAAAGAACAGCAGGGAGTATCAGCGATTTGTATAGAGCAAATTTTATGCGGTAGGCTACGGATTTTTAGTTGACTGCGTAAACCATAAAAAAGTCCTGTTTGTGGATAAAAAAGATGAGTGAGTAGTGTCGGGAAAATAATTGGCTCGTCGAAACTACACTCAATTTTATCTCATTTGATAATACTTGAGTTTTTTGATAATGTAACATAAAAGACCGATTGATAAAACAGTCGAAGCGAAGGTAAAAAGTAAACCGCTCGTTCATATACACAGAAAAACAATTTTGTAATCGAGCTCCCCGTTAAAAATTGTGCTTTAGGCATCATAATTTTGCACAGTCTACTAATATTTGTTCTGAATTATGGCGAAAGTTGGTTCGATCGAATTTGACACCCGTGTGATTTTGCTGTACTTATTGAGAATGCAAATCATATTCGTTCGAAAAAGTGATCTATCATATTGCCAAATAAGGCCGATTAACATAACATAAATAGCTTGCACAACAAAATATGGGCGACGAAAATTTAGTCTGCCTTCTTATCCCACCGTCCGACTGTGCATCATCGTGCTTCTCATTCGACAATCAAAAGTTGAATGAAGCTCAAAATTGCATGCGGGCCTTGTATAACTTCCCAATATTCGATTAGGTTTCTTTGGTACTCCTTATTTACGTCTCCGCCGGAAATTGTCACTGTTGTGCAGCTCATGACCAGCACCATTCAGCACATTTCGAGAAAAACGGTTTTTAAAGTTTGAGATTAAATATCTTGAATCTTATAAATGGTAGAAATAATTCGGAGATGCTTCTATCTATTCTGTATTAATCTCTCAAATATTGTGAAGGTCGGTTGACTATATTAAGAGTTTTTACTAAAAATGTAACCAAAAGTCGCAGTCACACGTGTCATAGATGTCAAATTTTATATGACGTGTCATAATTGTCAATGGAAAATTTTCGACATAAATAAAGCATCCATTACCAACTTTTATTCATGCCTTCGGCTTAATTTTGTCTAAACACACTCGATAAAAAGCATTTTAAAGAGAATTGACCAAGGACTAGTATTTTTGGTTGCAGTGTTGCCAAACATGCAATATTTCCAATTTAAAGCTAAAATTACATTTTTCTCGCAATGCATGTATTTTTATTTTGGAAATCATTACCCGGTCAAAAAAATGCGGACGAACATAGTCCGGCGATTTAAACAGTTTGACGTTTAATTCAACTCGCCTGTGCTAATTGCCCCTAGGAACAAATGCAATTTGCGAATACGATTTAAAGGTAATTTCAACACTTAGACAAATTTTCTGGCGGCTGACACTTGGCTTAAGCTTAAAATAGTTTTTTTTAAATGATTTGCGTGTTCTCGCTTGTATTTTGTTTGTCTAGTGCACTTCATTTAGCCAACGAATGTGTGAAATTGAGGAATCGTGTGTAAATATAGTGGAACAAGATATCTGACCTAAACTCTTAGTAAAAGTCAGATTGTGGTAAGTTTTGGTGTGCAATGCCAATTTCACCATTGATTCTTCCTGTAGTTTGGTGATTACCTAGTGTAGTGATAAGTTTATGTGAGTAGATAATGAATCCGAAAATAAGTAATATTTGTAATTTTCATATTAGGCAATTAAGGGCGATCAAATGGCGCGTTCCCTGGGTGATTTGGGGGCGATTTAAGTAGAGCGTAGAAAATTACGACGGCAAATCGCCCAAATGTTGCATTTGAAATAGCCCCCTAATTGCCAGTAATTTGCTGGCAAATTGAAGGGCAAGATACAGAGATTTGAAGCAAAAGCACACCATTTTATCATCACTTTTCTCGCTATTACTCAGTAACCAAGTAAAATTTCCAAATTTTGAAGTGCCATTTTGTACAGATTTTTTGGTTAAGTAATGTCAGTTTACCCTAAAATGGCGTTTGTCATAAGATAGCACAACAGCGATGAAATAGACTAGGAAATCTCGGTTTTCTGCGTTGCTTCCGAAAGATCTGAAAATCAGTTTTTGCGTTGAGTCATACCTACTTTGAAATTTATTACAACATTGATGCACATTTTTTCCTCTGATAATTGAAAACATTGTGTAGTTCCGTTCAGTAAGACAATTAACGTTACTTACGTTCAACAGCTATACCCCCTGGTTCTTTCGAAAGTTAATTTTCATGTCGTAATATTAACCAATTTTCAACATCTACAAATATGACATTATCCACGGGTGATGAAATATTTAGGATCTGTTGGAGAACAGTGGAGAAATCGCTACATATAGTTTGCGTTGCGACTAATTTTGAGGCTCGGTGCTTGAATCAGTTTTGTCGGCAAGCCATGGTCGAGCATTATCTACCCCAATTCGTTACGTTCCACTAAATCCTACGCCGCCTTGAAATCTTCAATCAGCCGGTGAGTCCGCAAGTTGTACTCTCACAATTTTTCCAGGGTTTTTAGCAGGGTAAAGAACTGCTCCATCGTCAATCGTTCTTTTTAAAATCCACTTTGGTTTCGCCGACAAAAGATTCAGACAACGGGCGCAGTCTTCTAAATTAAACACAAGAGAGAAACTTGTAGGTAGCAATGAGTAGCGTTATTCCTCGATACTTATTACTCTTGAGTTAGCGCACCTTCTAAAAGATAGGGCATATCCAATCAAGTATTTCTTCTACAACCCAGATCATCCGAATCACACAGTGGATTGCTTCATACAGTTGGTCACTTCCGACTTTTAGAAGTACGGCCGGGATTCCTCCCTTCTCAACGGCCTTATTGCTCTCTAAAAGCCTTCCGCATTTCATCTAGCGTGGGCAAATCCACAGCTTATCCATGTCCATCGATCCTGATTCTGTCGGCGTCTTCTCTACTCGTTTGTCCTTTCAATAGCAGCTCAAAGTGCCCGCTCCACCTAGCAGTTACTCCTGAACGGTCTGTCAACAGACTCCCGTTGATCTTTTTGAAGAACTTTCGCGCGTCATTCCGCGCAAAGTTTCTTTCTGCCTACGCGAGTACCATTTCGTCGTGGCCATCAATGAAGCTTCTTTATAGCTAGCCTTAGCTCACCATATCAGTCTCTGTTCTGATGTGTGGCGGTTCCAAGCATTCGGTTTCTGACTTGGTTTTTTCTCGTCGTTGCTGTTCTCTCACGCCTGGAACCGGTTATGCTGGACAGTCTTGGCCTAATCCTACATCCCACCTGTCAATTGTCAGAGTCGACTTGCGGTCGGAAGGTATCGGATGACATCGGAGAAAAATCGACCATCCATCAAAATATGGAAACATGGTCGATTCGCGAGCAAGTTTTGCCATTCGGGTATCTCCAAGTATACTTCCGTACAGAATAGGTGCTAAAAACAACCATGCCTCTGCCTGCGGCGAGATTAATTAACCTTGGGCCGATGTCATTGGCGGTTGAGCGGAAGCTCTCCATGCCAATAACCGGGCAATCTCCCTAGGTCTTGTCTAAACGCTAATAGAATTCTTATTTTACATCATCGGGGTTGTCGTTTATAAACACGTACTTACTTAGGACTGGTGGTATCCAACGGGGAAAAAACGATCGGAAATGGTGAGTGAAGCTAAGCAATCATGTGAAAAAAATTCACCACCCAGAGGCGAGACTCGAACCCGCAACCTTTGAGACTCCGGCCCAATGCACTAACCCTTATGCTATCCCTGGGTATGGTGACATCCCAGAAAGAACATATGATTATCCCACTGGCGACGGTGATCGTACCCTGCCTGCAAAGCGAGGAATCACACACAACGGCAGCTGATCACCCCAACACATTTGATCTATTTAATTTCCCCGCTAGATACCAAGGCCCGGGTTTTTATAATCGTCTGATGTCTAATTTTTAGTTCATTACCCATCGTACTTACTTACTTACTCCTCATCCTAAACACGCAGATACAGTCACTCCCCATCTAATGACCCGTCGCGGCTGCTTACCAAGCGCGATAAAAACCCTCTCTATGTTCTGCCTACTTGACGCTACTATAGTAGATATGTGAATTAGACACCCACAGTTGGGTTTACTGTGCGGAATTCTCGTTCTCCTATGCCTGTGTCCTCTAACTTCCTGAAGGGTTGCGATCTACACTTTCACTTTTTGCAGCTCCCGAGCACGAAGGGCGGCTTTCACTTGTTCCACTAGACTTCTGACGTTTCAAGTACCGATTTTCCAATCAGTTCCCATTAAATTTTTGGGGTTGTTTGGCTGCGACATCTAGTCTCGTTCGTTACAGGACAGACGCTGTTTAGAGTCGCTCTTTACTTGGGTGGACAGCAGACGCTTTTTGCTCTCTTCCTGTCCTGTCACGATGCTATCAAAGATCCCACCAATCTTGATTTCCCGATCTTTACTAAGGTTGCTCATATCCCAGCTAGCGCTAATCAACCGGTTTCTAGTAAGTGTTTGTAAGTCTCATTTCAATAAATTAGTTTGCTCGTCAGCGTATTGAAATACGCTGTAGCAATAAAATGATACCAAGATCGGTCTGAACTTCAATTCACAAAGACTCGATACCCTTGGTGTCAAAAGAGGGCAAAATGGGATGTTTGATTTTGCGGTTAAATGCTAAATGATTCCTCTTCCAAATTCAACAATTCGTTTAAACCCAGCTACGCCGCCATGATTTCTATGCCAACATCTAAAACGTCGCGTTAGGGTCGATCCACAATAAACAGAATCACTTTCATTCAACACAATTTTATAATAGTCGAGTTCATTCAATTTGTTGGTGCACCATGGTGTAAAGTTTTTGTTATTCACCGACATGTCCAAAACAACACATTTCTTCAATTAGCTTTCTAATATGTTCGGTTTTTCAACAAATGTCTCAAAATTGAGTCATGCCGTACGGTACCTGACTAGTGAAAATCGAGCTTCGAACAAAACAAGCAGAACAATTTGAACTGTCAGTGGGGCCCATAATTTGTGTGTCCGCAGAGATGTTGACTTATGTCAGTTTAATACAAATGGGATAGGGGTGCCATATACGTGTTTAAACCAGTCTACTTTCTACTTCTGGCCAAGTCAGACGTACAATCGAACCAAGTGAATAACAACTAGCAACCTCTCGATCTAGTGTGCATTGTCTCGAGAACAAAGGAAACATTTAATTTATTCTTGCCGTCATGAGTAAAGTGGACGAAAAAACTCTGCTCCGACCCAACACAGCGGTCGTTGACTTTAAATTCTGTTTAATAAGATTGAGTTTTAGTGAAGTGGAATACCTGCTGAAGGTGAAGATGCAGGTTAAGCTCAAGCAGGTTATGTATCTCCAGTATCATCATCTTTGCAATGTAGTACTCATATCATTCAACACGTTAGCCAAAGCTGAACGTTTCGTTTCGCAGAACAACTTGAAGCACGTGGCTGAAAGTGATAAAGTTGGAATTAAGATTCCCGTGTATATAGAAAAAGACTATGTAGATGTAAAGCTACATGACCTATCACCACGTACCTCTCCTGATCTAGTTGCAGAATACATGTCGCAATGCGGAGAATTAGAATTCGTTACACCTGATACGTGGAGAAATTTCTTCCCCGGTACACCTAACGGTGTTCTTGTGGTGAGGATGCGGATTGAAAAACCTATCCCCTCCCACTTGACTATAAAATTTAAAACCCGTGAAGCTGCTATTAATCAAACTACGTTATGCACCCATGAGGGGCAAACTCCTACGTGCAAGTATTGTAATCAGACCGCTCACCACGGACAACCTTGCTCGGAAGATACAGAGGAGAATGCACCTCAACCGATTGCCAACGAATCCACGGAAAACCAACCCAAAAAAGCGTTTTCAATACCAATACCCGAACCACAAACGGTTGCAAAATTTGTGACAGTGGTTCGGTCCATATTGACAACTGCAAAAGCAGCATCCAGCACCCCAAAAACCACTGTAAGCAATATCGGCGAAGAAGATAAAAACAATGATGACGGATTTACACTGGTCACCCGTAAGGGTAATAAGCAAGAAAAAACATCTGATCGTCAGCACCAAGACACCTTTAACGATAGAAGAGAATGATTCCCTTGACGCAGTAGGCGAGCCGCGAAAGAAGATCTCCGCTCGCAATAAAAAGTTGCGCGCACGAGATCCAACGGGTAATCAATTATATTTGCTCTTTTATTTTTATTTTGCATATATTGTAAACACATGAAAGATCCACTGCTCCATTAAGCTACCGCTATGAGCCGTGTCAAATAAACAAAATAATAAAAAATCGATTAAACCGATGGAGAACAAAATTTGGGTTACTCTTCAATTTAATATTTGATTTTAAAAAAGCTTCGGTCACAACGGCTACATGTACATTAAGTACCCTCAAGCAATTGAAAAATTTTGACTTCGCACATTTTTATTTAACAAACATTTGAATTTAATAAATTAAAATGTTTATTTAATGTCATTATTAAACTTTAAATTTATTGCAATTTTATTAGCGAATTCGCATCCAGTTCGAAAATCTTCAAATATGGTGGTATAATTTAGCATTGCCGTCATCAATTGAAACATTGATTGCTGCGAAAAAATAGATTTTCTTCAATAATGCTACCTAGGTCGAGGACATTAAAGGAGCGTTGTGTGGATATGGAACTTGAGACCCTACATGGCACCGAAGCATAAAATTACGCACCATTGTAGGATGGTGTGACTAAGTTAGCAGATCCTTGTATTCTGTTTTTTCCCTTATTCGTATATTTATTGTATAGGTAGAGAAGTCTCTAATGTGTATCGATTGACACGAAGTTTGTAATTTTTTTCTTTGCTTTCCTTTGCGCATTTGAAACTGTTTGTAGTTTAGTTTCACTGGACAAACGTGCAATATAAATGGTAATTTTTAGTTCCGTGTCCAAATGCTTTGTATCTATGACACTGGGTAAGATTTTCAATACTGCACCCATGTCGTCTATAAAGTTCCCACATTACTCGCACGTGGAACATAAAACGTGACTTTTCTAAATAATGATTTGAAATTATTAAGAGAGACGTCGACTCCTTTTTTGTCCATTTAATTGTTAGTATTGAACTTCTAGAAAAGTCTACCGCAATCTTGGTAGCCATGCTGAGCTTCTTTTTTTTTAAACAATCATGCATTCCTCGCGCGTATTTGCTATATAACACGCAGATTTCAATCTACCGAAAAACAGACAGCAATAAAAATACAGTGTAAACAATACACTCTAAACTACTTCTTCCCAAATTTTCAAGAGAAAATAGAAAAATAGAAATTTTCTACAGCGTTTTTCTCGTGATACAATATGATGTGGGACACTCTTTAAAAGCGTTTTTCTCGAAATCGTGTTATTCAGATTGGGGAACAGGATAACTCAAACACTAATCAACGAATTGACTTAATTTTTTTTATGATAATGCACAATATGTGTAGCCTGTCGATGAACCACAGAAAACCGAATAAAAAATTCTCTCTATTATTTTGAAGAAAAAAAGCGAATTTTTTCCGTTACTTGAACTTTTCTTCATTTTTTTGGATATTCGATTATTTACAAGTCTAAGTTTCACAAATCTTTTTGAATTTCTTGTGTCAGACAATTTTATCAAGAGTTATCGTGTTCGCCTCGGCGCTTCTCGACGTGGAAATGGTTGGACGTCTACTCTTGGAACGCTCGTATGTGTAGCTCTGTGTGACTAAAAATACTTTTTTCATACACAACGAATGACATTACACAAAAGATCCATTGTTGCCTTGTCTTAAAAATCGTAAAACAAAATAACTTTCGGTTTGAGCACTTTACACCAGACGCTCCCTTTAATTGCAAAAAACATTCAAACATTCGTATCTCGGAAACTAAACATCAGATTCAAAAACAAATTAATAGTGTTCTGTCTAGGCGTTAGGCCTTTGAAATTGGTTTGAATAAGATCGGTTCAGCCATTGCTGAACACGAATGAGACTTTGTCCATTACCTACACACACAGACAAATCGTCGAGCTGAGTTGATTGATATATAAGACTCGGCCCTCCGGGTCTCGGAAAGTCTTGGAAGTTTGAGCGAATCCTATACATTTCTTTTATAAGAAATGTAAAAATCGTTGAAAAAATAGATCGAAGTCCATATATTCATTTTTTTGTTTATGTATTGTTTCGATGTGTGATTAAGACCACTGCATTCGCTACATTTATATGTGTGTGTGCAAAAGCGTCATTCGATCCAGTTCAACTACCATTAGTTCGACTCGAGCATCTTGTGATCAATATTCAATGATTACAAATCCACTGCACTGGATGCGTATTTACGATCAGTCATGTACTAAATAAGCGACAGATTGCTTTTAAAATGGAACATTTGACTTCATTTGTTTTTAGAACTACCTCTTAAGTATGTTCTAAAGATGCGTACAAGTCAGTCTAATTAGCATATCCAGATGACATTTGAATACTATATGACCAAAATGAATATAAATGGAAAAATTAACATCTTCCAAACGGCATGCATACATAGCATAAAAAAAGTTTAACCAGGCAAGAAGGTAGTCCCTTGACTCGATAGAAATTTCCGAGGAAACGAAACGAACAACTGAAAACGAGTTGGCGTGAGATAAATGTCGCCTACATCACCCGAGTGACATTCGATCCATCAACCACGGACCGACGGAAGACACTAAAAACGATCCTCCTCTATGCGGAGGAATAACTCAAAGTCGCCGTGGTGCACTTCTGGGAACATGGGAACAAATTGTCTCCAATTGTATTCCACGCAATCGGAACGACAAAAGCGGGCTAATGAAACCATTCCCTGCTCGGGCCTCAATCTGCATAATTCACAATTCAATTCCCCCGAATCGAGACGAGGTTATTTGCTCAAATAACTCTCAGGTGATTCATGCATACCTGTGCACCGAAGCGGTCTGTTCCGCAAACCGCAAATCAACAGACAATGTAAAAGCACTTACAGCCACAATCACAATCCCGGGTCCTAGAAAGTGAGGTGCTACGGGTCCAAGTAACATGCCATCCGACGAAATTACCTACAATCGCAACACAAGATCGCCACGCTAAAAGAGCATTTAGTTTTCACTGTTTCACTGAGCTCAAAACACAGACTTGCGGGTCATCAGGCCGTAATTGTGGCCAAATTAGGCACCAATGGGTTTTACTTTGCAGAGGAACCGTTCCAAAATGACACAGAAAATCCATGGCACGCAATAATGTGCGCCGTCGTCGCTAAATGGCAAGCCGGTCGGTCGTAGACCCGCAGACCTAACGGGGCAGCCGCCATAGAGACGCAATTGACCTTGCTGGAACTTGACACTGAGTGGAGTCTCGAATGCCGTTGAATTTCTCGCTTGACTTCAACTTCATCCAAGTTTGATGGCATTTTCGGTTTCATTTTAGCCCGCCTTGCTCGCTTGGCCCCTTTTCGTTCGGTTGGTTTGTTTGAACACTGTAAAGAATGACAAACCACAAACGAATTGTTTGTCCATGTTCTTAACCTTAGCAAATATGATACACAAATGACTGCGAAGCGGTATTTTAGTTTTTGTGTGGCTCGGTTTAAGCTTCGGAGGGATCGAGGCCGCCCCGTCAACTGGATGAGCGATTCATTCCAAGCTGATACTAAGTATGTACTGTGTTTTTCTTCATATGTGTTAAGAATATTTAATTGAGAGTAATTCTGGTATTGTATTGTCTTTGTAATACGGCTTGCTATTCGTGATCGGTATAATACTACAAAAGATCTCGCGTTTTTCCTTGCTCTATCAGAAGGAAGCTTCGTAACCCGATCAGAAATACATAACAGAAATATTTCAAAACTATATCTCGCATTGTTACTTGTTATAAATTTTTGTTATTTTAACTACTAACAAGACCTAATTTATAACACAATATGATCCAAAAATTGTGTTCTGATATAATCTTGTTATTTCATTCTGATCGGGAATCGTTTATTCGCAATCTTATTGACAGTAATGTTGGCTTAATTTTGTATCCGAGTCAGAATACATCTGTCCAATGTGAATAAATCTGGACAACCATAACAGTTTCGGGCAGAATTAGCATATAAATAGTTAATTGCTTGTTGGTCATTGTAATCGCTTGGGGCTTCCGGAACCTTAAAAAGTGACAAAAATCACTGAGACTTTTATTGGCCATCAGTGATCTAGACCTACAAATCCAAGTGTATTGACGTACACTTTAATAGGTTATATGAATAATTTTGATCACACTGGTCGGGTCGGGTGTAAGAGGTATGGCATTGTCCCCAGAGTCCCAGCTATCTGATCGGACAAATTCGTTATGTCCCTCTGGAAGCTAACATTGAAATACAAAACTACGGTGACTCACCAACTAATAGTTCAAAGCGCTACTGTTATCGTTTAGGGCGATCAAATCCAAAACGGCAAACAAAAAATAAAAAACAACAAAACAAACGAGAACAACCTCTCGGTGTGTTCTAAACCTAAACATTTTACCGCGATCTAACACACCGACTCCGTCATTACAATTTATGCTTTTCGCCGAGAATTGCCAGCTAACCGACATCATTGCTAGCGGGCATGATAATGTCGTTTCACTGCCCACGATTATAGTACTTTGGATTGCTGATGTCCGACAATTTGTAATTCCCATCAGGTATGTGTGGGAAAAAAGGCAAGATCAAATTAAAAACATCAGTAGGTACTTTTGCCAGCTCGTGTTGTTTAGAGTTCAAACCCCTCCGCGATGAGTTGGTCGCGTTGAATAATACATGGGGACAGTTAGTTAGCTGGTTTATGCTGAAGTATTTTGACCGACCGAGTGATTTGGATAATATGGAGATCGTTTAATTAGCTTGATTAACGAGTACCACATAAGCTGTAGTCGATAATGTTTAGACTGGTTAGCAAGATTCATGACGGGGGATCTGTTGCTGATATTTAACAAAATTAGCCGATCGGAAGGCGGCCGCGGCGGTTGCAGCGTTTAAACTAGATTTAAATTGGGTTTTCTTGTCAAATATCTGATTAAGGCGTAAAAGCCAACGGTCAAAATTATCTGAAGGGAAAATTCGGACAAACCGTTTTTGACCAAACACTGTTCGCAGCAGTTAAGAGGTTACATAACTTTTCACGAGCAAAAATTTGATGAAAGTTTGAATTTATGTAAAGGCTTAAAGCAATGATTTTATTACATCAAAGTTATAGTATTTTTATAGTACATGTTTCAGTGAAAAAAGCATAAGTTTATGAAAATTATTTCGATAATTGGTGGAAACTTTTTTTTATTTAAGAGACTTGCAGTGATCACAACGGAAGTCCACAGATTAACTAAAATTCCAAAACTCAAAAAACAATAATTAGTATTAAAGCATTTCTCGTATTTTAACGATTAGTTGAACCGATGTTTTACGATTTAAAAATCGCGTTAAAAAGCTCTTATCTATAAACAAAATTATGCGTAGAAAAGGAATCGTTAAGGTACGAGAAAAATTAATTACGAACAATTGAAAGAGAAAATGAAGAAAAGTAGTTTTTCGGCTATCGTGATCACGGATAGGTCATTTTTGGAAAAAAACTCAAATTTTTCAAATAATCGAGCTTAAAATTTCAAGTTATCACTACTCATGGTCTACGAAGTGCGCTTCGAAGCGTTGTAACTTGCGATCTATTACTCGTATCTCTATGAAAATTTTGAAAAATATTCTCAAGGAGTTACTTTCAGATAAAGTAATATTTTTTTTAGATTTTTCGTAAAATAAAAAAGTAAGCAACCCCTTAATGGAATAGAAAATTTTCTTCTTTTGTTTACTACTAACATCTATGATCGGAGAGTAACGATTTGTCCGGAATTTCAACTGAAAGTGAATTTCCACAGTTGGTTTATACGCCCTAATCATACGTTTGTCGAGATATATTTTTGCCTTTCTCTTATAGAAAGGTTATGCAATCACTCTAAAAATCTGCTACCTAATCCCGGCCATAAGGGTCGAGTGTCATATGCCAGCTGAGGCTCGTCAAGATCGGAAAAGCCTGGCCTGTAGTGTATTGGCACTGTGTGGGACTCGCGACTCACGTTCATGCCTAACCGCTAAAAACAATCCTTACTTTACACGCCCTTCTTTCCCACGGAACTACGTCAAGGTATTACTTCGTGGGGGATCGTTGTGCTTTCGTCGCACCTCTTTCTTCTGCTCTATCTCAGAGCCTCACTTGGTTCATGGAATGACTCGGCCTATAAGCTTTGATTTAAATCTCAATTCTTCTCTATCTTCTTGTCTCCATCTATTACGACGCCGTTAGCCCTCGTTCCCATGAGCCGGTTAGGTGCTGATTCCTTGAGCCATTTAGCTCATATTTCCGTGAGTTATTCAGCTCCCAGCCTTATCACGATCTACTCAGATAGTGCCCAACGGTGAACTTACCCTACTCCGACAGATAGTTCCTCGACGGAGGAATTTCCCCCGATACCGATACCCACTTCCTTGAGCCATTTAGCTCCCAGCTTTGTCGAGATCAACTCAGATATTATCCTACTTCGACTGAGAATTCCCCGACAACGGAATGTCTTTCGTTACCGGTGTTTGTTTCGTGAGTCAATTAGCTCCCCTTTTGTCCCGATTCTGTTGGGTAGTCCACGGCGGCGAATCTACCCTACCGTGAATTCCCCGACGGTAGATTGCTCCCGATACCGATGTACGTTTCTGTGAGCCATTAAGCTCCCCGCTTCGTCTACTCGGTCTAGTCCCCGGCGATGGACCAAGCCTACTCAACAGGCCAGCAAGTAGGTGCTGAGGCCCATCCAGCGATTCCGGGTGGAGCGTAGCTTCCGGTTCACTGGCGCCCCAACGACCCACTTCTAGCTATTCGACGCGGTCTACTCGGTCTAATCCCCGGCGGTGGATCTAGCCTACTCACTAGCTACCCAGTAGGTGTCGAGGTCGGTCCAGCGATTCCTCTACTCAACTGGTCCCCGGCGGTGGACCTAGTCTACACCTTCGGAGAGTTTCCCGGCGGCGGAATTTGTCCTGATACCCGATTTGAGGTTCCACGGCGGCGTTCTAACCAATGACGCTACTTTGTTGGTCCCTACACCACTTGCTCTGCAGTCCGGAGAGTATACTCGTAACCACTCTGTTGATAGCGTCCCAGATATGCTTGTCGCGGTACATCTCTTCGACGATATTGTCCACGTGTTCCGGTGTCTCTTGCATGTTCACACACTCCGGGCAAAGGGGTGACGAAGCGTGTCCAAACCGATGTAGGTATTTCCGGAAGCATCCATGCCCGGGCAAAAACGGCGTCTAATAAAAGTTCACCTCTCCATGCTTCCTATGTACCCAAGCAGACACAATTGGGGTGAGTCGGTGGGTCCACCTTCCTTTCTCCGCGTTATCCCACTCTTGCATTACGTGCATTTCTCCGCTGGTAACATTTCACGTTCTCAGCCAGAGTGATGCAGATGGGGATCATCCCGGCAATTCGGCATACCGCCTCCGACGATATCGTTCTATACGCACTCGCGACACGAACAACCGTTAGACGAAACGTGCTTGTCAACTTCATCCGGTTTCGCTTTGAGTTAAGCGCAGCAGCCCATGCCGTTACGCCATACCTCAGTATTGAGGATGAGACACCCGCCAGGAGACGTCTCGTGCTACCTGTTGCTCCTCCGTGATTCGGCATAATCCTTGTCAATGCATTAGTTGTCCTCGATTGGATGGATTGTCCCCCGACGCTGATCTCGACACGCTGGATCTTTTTAAGGTTGCTAACCAGCACTACCTCGGTCTTATGGTGAGCCAGTTGCAACTTGACGTTAGCCATCCAGGTTTCCACGATGCCTATTGTATCCGCCGTCAACATCTCCACCTCCTCAAGTGTCTCGCCCGTTATCGTTAGGACAACATCATCTGCAAAGCCGACGATCTCCACTCCCCTGAGTGTTAACACTCCATTGTACATTCTATTCCAGAGCGTTGGGCCGAGTATGGAGCCTTGAGGTACTCCCGCCGTGACCTTAATCGACCTCTGTCCCATGTTCTTTTCGTAGACCAGTAGTCGGTTCTGGAAGTAACTTTTCAGCACCTTGCACAGATAGTGCGGAGCCCGCATTCTGTGCAGCGCTACGGCGATCGCCCCAAGCTAGCACTGTTGAACGCGTTCTTCACGTCTATCGTTACCACGACGCAGTGGCGATTACCCCTTCTCTTTTACTTCAATGCTTTCTCCGCGTTCGCGATGACTGTGCGGATGGCGTCCACCGTCGATGCGGAACCCGAACTGCATTTGCGATAGTCCGTTCTCACTTTCAGCGTAGGTAGTCAGCCTGTTGAGGATGACCCTTTCCAGGAGCTTACCGAGAGTATCCAGCAGGCATATAGGCCGATACGATGCTGGGTCTCCTGGTGGTTTCCCTGCTTTTGGCAGCAACGCCAACTTCTGGATCTTCCATCTATCCGGGAAGTAGCCATCGTCCAGGAATTTCAGTAGGACTATCCTGAACATGTCTGGAAACGCCAGGATCGCAGTCTTCAGTGCCACGTTGGGGATACTATCCAGTCCGGGAGCTTTCTTCGCTTTCAGCCATTTTGCCACTATAAGGAGCTCGTCGTTGGAAACTTGATTGTCACCTGCATTTCCACCATCTGCATTAACGTACGGTGTAGGCGGCCATGCGGTTGGGTCGTGCTTCGGGAAAAGGTCCTCCACGGTAATTTTCAGTTTGTCGGCGCAACTTTCGACTGGCGTCATTGGACCCTTGATCCTGGCCATAACGACACGGTAAGCATTACCTCAAGGGTCAGCGTCTACTTCTTTGCACAGCTCCTTGTAGCAGGTGGTTTAGCACTATCTCGTGTTTAAAAGCGGCCCTGGCCGCCCAGAATGTTACCACCGGTACGCCGGTCGCCGGTGGTTTCTCGGCTCCATTTTCCTTGGCATTGTTACATCACATGCTCTCACTACAGTTTCGGACAGCTCATCGGCAATCCGAACTGGAATGACGCTGTCAGTACGAAGTACTTCCACAAAGAGGTCCTTGTAGAAGTCCTTTATTTTCCACTTCCGCTTGCCAGTCTTCACTCTCGGTGTTATCGTACAATTTCGCCGACCAATGCACAGTGGGCAAAAAGCGACCCCCAGAGGCACTTAATTAGTCGCCGCGGTATTCCTATCACAATTTATATATGAAAAGTTGCAGAATTTGATAAGAAATCTAACGCAACTGGTTTGGTTCACTACACACATCTGCGGCCAGAGTCACGGGGGTTTTGGTAACCGAAGAATTCCGGTATTAGACAAAAATGATTCCCAGAGGCTCTTAACTGATCGCCGCAGGTTTCCTATCATAATTTATACATAAAAAGTTGCGGAATTTGATAAAAAATCAAACTCAACTGGTTTGGTCCACTACACGCATTTGTTGCCAGAGTCACGGGGTTTGAGTATCCGGAGTATTCCGGTATTAGACAAAAAGTAATTTCCAGAGGCACTTAACTAATCGTCGCGGGTTTCCTATCATAATTTATACATGAAAAGTTGTGGAATTTGATAAGACATCAAACGCAATTGGTTTGGTCTACTGCACGCATCTGTGGCCAATGTTACTAGTATTTGAGTACCCGGAGTATTCCGGTATTAGACAAAAAGTGATTCCCAGAGGCACTCAATTAGTCGCCGCGGGATTTCTATCATAATTTATATATGAAAAGTTGCGGAATTTGATAAGAAATCTAATGGTTTGGTTCACTACACACATCTGCGGCCAGAGTCACGGGGGTTTTGGTATCCGAAGAATTCCTGGTATTAGGGTAAAGTAGTTAAACTGCCAAAATATACGACTTTGTTCGTTTTTATTTCAGTTTCTAGGTGTTAACAATCTTCGTGAAAAACAAACTTAATTTGGAGTAATTTAATTTCTTTTCCGATAGTACCGTAAACCGGGGTGACATTGATCACTTTTCGAAGTAATCATTACATATTTTTCGACGTAACACATTTTTTTCAAGTTTAATATTTTTAAACCATGTACTTATGTACGAAGGACATGATTGGATGGCATCACCTGAAATTCTCTGCTTACTATTATTTTTTCAAAAATCCTTAAAATTTGAAGTCCGTTTTCATATTCCGGGGTGACTTTGATAACCTGTATGTTCACCCACATTAAGTTCTTGATGTCAATGTTTTTCGTTCAAATGTTTGTTTAAACTAATTTTAAAACGATACCCATTGTTAAATAGATGTTAATTGGCATTGTATACAGCATTTCACTATGCTGTAAAATTCAAATGGCCAAAATTCGTATAAATCGGGTCTAACTAGAATAAAAGTATCTAAAAACTTGTTTAACTGCTAAACTTGTTTTATTTCAGCGGTTTATCAATTAACAAAGATTTTCATCCATTTTAACATATTGGAGTATTGCATATAAATTTTTTTGCGAATATAAGCTTGAAATAATTTGAAATAATTGCTAACTAGTTTCACAAAACTTTTTTTTAAATTAGGCAAGCTCTCAAAAATCGATTTGGCACATCCGATACCAAAGAAAAATAGAAACTCGTTTGGAATTTACTAGTCTAGCTAAAATCTAAGATTTATTTGTTGTATAAAAAATAGATACTTTTAGAAGCTTCGTCAAAATAAGATAAAGTAAAAGTTAAGATTTTAGCATATTTTGTACTAAAAAATCGAGTAATGTACTCAAAAAGTATAATAAATCACTACTTTATATGTTTAGAGTAAAACTCATTACAAATTTGAATGATTAGGTAGACTATTCTAGCTAAATATGTAATCTACGAAAAAAGTTTCGAGTAATCAAAATCACCCCGACGATCAAAGCCACGTTATTCTATTTACCGAAGCGTGATGTCTATAATATAATATGGCTTCATTTTCAGAAAAAAAAAATGACCAAAAAAATTTTTTCTGAGACACCTTAATGTGGAAAACCTCTACTACTGCCCTCATGGAAAATAGCAGCGAAAAAATACTTTTTTATTGAATTCTATCGGAAAAGAAATCAAATTACTCCAAATTTAGTTTATTTCTCACGAAGATACCCAAATACGCTACACTCTCCTATTACCACACTCCCCTAAATTCTATAAATAACATCCTCGAATAAAAATTTTATCCTACCGTGATTGTTAACACTTGGAAACTAAAATGAAAACGAAAAAAGTCGAATATTTTGGCTGTATTACTACTTTACCCTAATACCAGGAATTCTTCAGATACTAAAACCCCCGTGACTCTGGCCATAGATGCGTACAGTGGACCAAACTGGTTGCGTTTGATTTCTTATCAAATTCGCAACTTTCCATGTATAAATTATGATAGGAATCCCGCGGCGACTAATTAAGTGCCTCTGGGGGTCGCTTTTTGCCCACTGTGCAATGGTGTAAAGGATCGGTTGGTGGTCACTATGTGTGTACTGCTCACTAACTCGCCAATTCATGTTATCCACGTGCGAAGGGATGCAACATGTTATGTCGATGATGGATTCTTGACCGTCTTTACGGAATGTGGTGTTGGAACCTTCGTTGCACAGTCTCACATCCAGCTTCGCCAAGGATTCCCAAAAACTGTAACCTCTTATGTTGATCAGCCTGCTAATCCATTTCACGGCCCAAGTGTTAAAGTCTACTGCTATAACAATCGACATTTGTCCGACTAGCGAGTTAGTGCGGTTAATGCGTCCAGCATCCGATTTTACTGCTCTGATGTCCATCTCGGGGGAGCATAGCAGCTACAAAAAATACGCTGTTGATCCTGGCGATCACGAAGCCTTTGTGTGTGTTATTCATCACCTCTTGGACAGGGAAACCGCCCATTACATCCCTGCACCATCCACCATCCAGTTACCGTTATCAGGAAGAACACGATACGGTTCTGCAATAATTGCCGATTCTGTTGTTGACTGCAACAACAGTTGCTGTGCAATGTCGCAATGATTGAGATTAAGCTGGGTTATCTCCATCATCATTGGTCTGCCTTCGCATTTATGTACGCAGGGCATTTGAAGCAACCCGTCATGTGGTCGTTTCCATCCTCCGGTTTGCAGATCATGCACCTTGGTTGCTTCGTGCAGTCTCTAGCAACGTGCCCCTTTTCTCAGCAGTTTCTACACAGTGCAGATCTGTCCAGACCCTTGCAGTTCCTCGCCAGGTGTCCAAGGTCAAAGCACCTGAAGCATCGCTCCAACTGCTTCGAAACTCGCGGAGTGACTCTCAGCGAGCACAACGACTATCCGACTTTTATCTTGCCGGTCTCCGTCAGCTTGTTGGCAGCGGCCACCGATAGTCGAAAACAATCGCACATCGGTTATGCGGAGAGACCGAACTGATTTTCTCAAACTTAGTCTCAAATAAAAGGCATAGGTTGCTATTGAATTTACTGGTTAAGAAGTGCGGTCATAAGGAAAATCCTTATATAAACTGGTACCACCATGATATCTACATTGTGCAAATCTTATTAAAATGGATGTCTAATTACTTAGATTTGCAGGCTCGCAGTCGCTTTGATCACACTGTTCATAGTTAATTTCACACCTATTTCTCAGAAAATTCTGGACCGATTGCCACCATCTTCCAAATTTAAATGATTGATGCAATGCTTCTATTGGATGCCATTGAATTTCATCGAAGACTACATATTAAGAAGACTGATATCTCTTTCATTCCCCTATACAAACGAGGAGCGACAGAGGTTACAGTACCTCTATCGGAGGAAGGTAGGAAGCTTAATGTAAAAGTGTATGTATATGCATGTAGTAGACATTTCCACAGTCACTCCGCGAGTTATGGGAAGTATTACCTTTACCCGCAAGTGGCGTTGCTGTTACTGTCTCCAGATTCAGAATAGAGTTGCCAGTTTTATTGATATGCTGTCTTCGATTTCATCCTGATCTGACTTTCGATTCCGGAGTTACATATTGGTTGGTTACAAAATACCGGGGCTGGCACATGAAGTGTAACCAATTGAAAAGGCCATAAATTCGGTTCGGAGAATTATTTTTATTTACTGCAAGTGCAAAATGTGTAAAAATAATCAAACATTCAGAAATAATTCACTTTTGCTCAATGTGACTACCTTATACCTTGACTATGGCCGAGAGACGAATCGCAAGCTGCCCGAATATGACTTGGCCCACTCAGCTTTCTTCAGTATCACGAGGCTGGAATATTTTTTACTTCGGACAAAAATAGCCGAGAGATAATAATCCATTGGATTCGAATCTGGTGCATTTGAGATTGTGTGGTCGACATGAAGTTCAGACGGTTCCGAGTCTTGTTGGAACGTCCATAATTTGCGACCAAAATGTTTGTCTGCCCACGCCTTCAAAGCAGCCTGCAGAACACTTTCCCGATAATATGTCGCATCTTCTTTTGTGCCAGGCTCTATGAAAATGATTGGAGAGCGCCCACCTGCGGTTACAGCGACCCAAATCATTATCTGTGGCTAGTGTTGCCTCAGACCCCCTCACCACAGACCACCACCTTATCCATCCCTAATCCCCCTCTCAACCTCATCTTTATACCACTACTTTATCAACAGGTATACTAAAATAAGCTGAGAGTGATTCGATTCATCCTGCTCACATACCCAGCCCCGCATGTCACAATAAGTTAGCAGGAAGACAACGTTTAACAAATGCTGATTAAGATAATTAAAGATTATATTTTTGGTTTCAAGTGTTTCAATGTCTACACGAAGCTCATCAAGGTTGTGGCTGGCGAGCCATTGTGTATAAGTGCAAAGTGAACAGAGCATGTAATAGACGCTTCCACAATTATATTGAACATAACCAGTCATGGAGTCATATTTTGGGGAAATGAGAAAGACACAGTTGAGCCACCGAAAATAAAAGTCTCAAATACAGAACATGCTTCGTTTAACCCGTTTCAAATATATAAAAATATAAAAATCGGAAATAAACTTCAAGCGTAAAAATCGGACAGAGATCCTTCAGCATAAGAATCGGTTAAAAATGTTCACCTGTAAAACTCGGCAAGAACGAACCCCCAGTATAACAACCGGTTAAAAATAAATAAATCGCTTACAGGAGAACCCGTATATCTTCATGTTCAAGATAAAAAGTCGGCTAAAAAAAGCTATTGTGTAAAAATCGGATAATTTTTTTCCGGTTTTTATACTGAAGGTTTTTTATCCGACTCTTACAAAGGAAAGTCCTAGTCCGATTTTTATGCTTGAAGTTTTTATCCGCTTTTTATATTCTAATATATTTGAAACGGGTTCTACGTAGCATGTTCTGTCCTTGACTTTTATTTTCGGTCGGTCGGCAATTGCACCACTAGGTGGATTGAAACAGGTTTTTGGCTTCAATTCTTTTTTTAATTTTCATTAATTGAGCCGAATTTGGGAACTGTAAGACGAACTCTTAGCAGCATTGAGATGAAATCAGTTGCACGATAGTCCTAACTTTAAAACATTTTCAAGTGAAATTGGTGTCAAAGTTTTAGTTTTTAAGCTTTGTAGGTCGTGTGTCTATAAGCAGGAAGCTATGTTTGCCTAAAACTTTCATTAATTGTTAAATATATTGCAGAATAATCAAACAATTCCCCAAACGTGCTACTAATGAGATGAATGAGGGAGCGTCTGCCTTACTAATAATATCAAATCATGTGATGGAAGATTAGAGAAGCAAATTCAATGTATACTACTTATTTCAGAACCAATTCTGAGGATCCCAAGGACGCCAATTAATTGGGAAAGCATTTCGGATTTTCTCAAAAGATTTTTAGTCATGTAATTTGCAAAAGCACATTTAACATACTCCTGAAAATCTAACTAAAACTAGAACCACTTTCTCGCGAATTGCCTATTGTAAAACATTTATTTTTTCTCAGAGTAATGTTAAATTGAATTTTGACAATCTCGATGGTTTTGCCTAACCCCGAAACTTCACTATCCCACCGATTCATTGCATTAATCTTAATCGTCCGCACACTTTTTTAGGCGACCCAAAGAATACACTACTTATCAGATCTGTTCGGCAGCTTTGATCTATTCTTCTATTATGTGTAAATATTTACCAAATGTTTATGTATTCTTGTGCATTCTTTCATGTGTCTTAATGGCCTCTCTTTAACCAATTTTAGAAAAACACTCTTGGTGTATTCTTTCATGCGTGGTCGTTTCCAGGCATTTTGGCAGCATTTCTCTGTGAATTACCGCACTAATTCTAACAATTTTCGGAGAAAGTGTGCACCGTTGAGTTGTTGTTTATTTTCTTCTCCCATCCTCGATACAGTCTTCCCGAGTTTGACTTCCCTTTCCCACTCATTCCCGGTAAATTAAAATTCAGTTCCCGCTCATACATAGCTCCAGATTCTGACATCAGAAAAGTTCTCGCTCACGATCCCACGTTTAATCTTTTCCGCCACCAACGCAGCATAATAATATCGTGACTTGGCCCAGCAATCCCGTACCGGCAGGTAATTGTGTGAAGCGGCACGATGCGACAGAAGAGGTTCGCAATCAGCCAGTGCGATGAGAAAACAATGACCTCACCTGACTCGCGCGGAAAGGCCCTCTTAGATCAGAAGCCTAATCGTTTCGGAACAGCTCACAAACGTGCCAAATTACCATTCTGGGCTCGTCCTACGCTAAGAAAAAGTGCCGCTTCGTAGGAGAATTGGCTGCGGCCACGGTAATCTGACGATGATATTAGCCAACTGTATCGGGCGTATTCCCCGAATAAAATGAATCGAGTTGCGCGGGAATAATAATAAACATATGACGATGACGTGTCCCAGCTGGTCGGGGCCATTGATCGCCGACCCGGCGGGTTTTGCGGCATCACAGGAGTACCGCGAATATGCGTCATGTCCAATTTCACCAAGACAGATACACCCGCCACGGCGGAACATTTTGGTGACACTTAATTATCTATTTAGAATGGATGAATGAGTGGATGGATACGGTTTATGTAGTTCAGTAGCCTCTTTTATATGACTGAACAGTAGCAGTAACAGTGTCTCATGGGAAAAGAATTTGCGCGCGGGCCTATGCCTCATAAACTCAAAACACAAAGAGTGTGACGAAGTGAATGTGTCATGTATTTGGGAATTCTATGCGAACTAGGGCAAGTGGAATTCATGTTTTACATATTCTGTATAAAATACTAGAATGTTGTATTTTTAGCAATAAATACTTTAGACAAATGACGATCACTGTAGGTAAAAAACATTCAAACTAGATCGCTTCATGAAGTTGAAAGTTTTGTAACCAAATATCAATGCTTGACCCAGAATACCCAATGCTATCGGAATGTATAGCTAATATATGCTGATAGGGAAACTGGCCAAAAACGTATACCCTACTCATGATAATAACTTTTTAACATTTGAAAATCATGGATTTTGTTCACGTCGTGCAAGCATAAGTATTAACTTAAAAATTCGTCGGTTCACATGGTAAAGAGGTAAAAGTCTGTCTTTACCAGGAGACATGTTGGTAGACTTGAGTGAATTGTAGCCATGCTGCCTAAGCTCGACTCCTACCAGCTATATAAAAGATTAGCCCGTAAGATTTGAAGCCTGTTTCTAATGACCCTGCCACTTCTAGTTTTCCGATCTGTATATTTCACATCCTTGCTCTCACATGAGTACTATGATCCAAAATTTCCATAATTTTTCCTACTCAGTATAATGTCTGGCTAATTGAATGTCATTAGAAAAGTTAAAAATTGATGTTTAAATCTCAAACATTCTATTATTAATTATCAGATTCATTCATAGCGGAGAAAATCGATACTAATCTTCGTTCTATTAATAGTGTTAGATCAAAGCGGTTTTTTGCGGCATTAAGTACAAACCCTGCATAGAGCGCTTTACCCGTGTATACCACCTACAATTTAGCCGCCCTAATGTTTGGTATCCGTTTCCAATCGAAAGTGAAAACAATACCAACCTTAATTGGCTGCACAAGACATTCTCGATCTAAACAAAATCCAACCGAATGACTAGACGCGTGCTGCTGCTGCTGTATTATAAACAATGATCATAATGTCGAGATATATCCGCCACTGCTGCCACAGTTTGGACAAACCAACGAACGGCGCGTGCAGGAACATGAAGTCGTGCGGCGTTTTGTACGATGCATAATTCGCTTGCCTTTATAGATCTCACCACCCACCCCTGATACCCTTCCCCATTTGCATGGGAGGGGAAAAACTGTAGGTGACGAGCCTTATTGAAAGTGAAAATGCAACTGCTATATGCCGGAATCGATTTACTCTTGAATCAATGTGCCACGCTATAGATTGTCTTTGAATCGGAACTTTGTTGGCTGGATAGCATCTACTCCGAGCGTACCCCCTTTTTGGGTATTGGGTGTGTTATTTCTCCGCTCACTACAGGAGGTGATGCAGAGTTTCACGTGCACTCACGCGTGCACTAATCGGCCTGACATTAGACCTCGTCTGGAATGCTTGCCCAGCTGGAAGCCTTCAGCACGTCTAGTTGCGTCAGGTTACACACCCTGACGACGAAGCGAAGATGAAGATATTGAGTCGAACAGCATGACAGAGGGAAGCGGGGGGCTGTTTGGAGTGGTAATGTCTGTTAGTGCAGAGGTGAAATCTGCGGGGTGTGCTTGCGTTAGTCATTAACTACAGCAGTTGGGACTGGCTAGAATTGTGATTCCTGGCTGCTTAGTAAATAAATGTTAATGTTTATTTTTTCTTCCTGCAAACGTCAGGTCAATTATCGTATTACAAATAATATTAATATTTGGTTTTAAATTTCTTTTTGCAGGTATGTCGAATGGATCATATATTTCACGTAAGTTCTCGAAATTATTACTTACTTCCTGAAAAATACATTAGTGTCGAGCAAAACTTTCCCTAATTAGAACTACGTTACGTAGAACAACAACAACGTCAACACAGTGCATAAGTCTACGCTCCAATTTCACTTTCAGTAAATGTTTCACATAGCAAATGCTAAAAGGCCGAAAGCCAATAGCCACCGTAGTTGGCCGGAGCATCACTTCTTGCTCCTGCGATTCACTCACCCGGACAGATCACCTCGGCATGAGTCAAGGGGCTACATACCTCTCTGCGAGAAAAAATTGAGGAAACTTTGAATTCTAAAAGTATGTAGCAATGATTTTATTACCACTAAGATATTGTTTTTTGATAGTACATTATTCAGTGAAAAAAACAAGTATAAGTTTATGAAAAAATATTAGAAATTGGCGTAGTTATGCTCTTTTACCTGAAACCATTCTTTATTAACGAGGCTTGCGGTGATTACGATGGAAGTCCAGCACAACGATTAGTTGAATAAATAATATTTTTTCTTGAGTTCGTTTTCCCAAAAAATCGATGTTTTGAGCACTAAAAATTCTATTAAAAAAATTGTGAAAAGTAGAAATTTATGTATAGAAATGGAATCGTTAAGTTACGAGAAAAATTAATTACGAGCATTTGAAAAAAATGAAGAAAATTGGTTGAGTTTTTTAGCAATCATGATCAGCGAAAAGTCATTTGTGGAAAACAACATTTCGAAATAATCGAGTTTGAAGTTTCTAGCTACCACTGCTATTTGCTGTAACTTTCGATCTATTGCTCGAATCTCTATGAAAGTTTGAGAAAATATTGTCAAAGAGTTGTGCTTTCAGATGAAGGACAAATTTTTTTTTAATTTTTTTCAAAAATAGAAAGGTTGCGACCCCTTAAAGTAATAGTTTCTTTTGTTCTTCGAACAAGGCACACAATATAATCTTTTTGTCGTTTGCTTTGCGTGTCGAGTATTTTGATTGTTGTCTTTCATCGTCATCAATTTGTTCAAACCAATCGAGATACAAATTTGCTAAGAGTCACCATAATACGTTATTTTTAAAAGTAATGCGTCGATCCAATATTTCGATTTAAATTCCAATTTATTTTGAGCAAAGCAGTGGAACATTTTGTGCTTCACGTATAAATTGTAACGAGAAAAATCAATACCCGGTGACCCAAGCTCACGCAGGGAAGCAGTGCATGAAGTAAAAGAAGAAACTTTCAATTTTTTTCGAGAGTTGTCCTACTGGAGCTGCAGAGCTAGGGTCTCGGAAGGGCTCCCAGCCAGAATCACTCACTACAATTGCAGACGAGATGAGAAATGTCACCCACTAAAACACTGCTTAAGACTAATTGCAGCGGGCCGTGATTCTGAATGTGATATTCATAGTACGGTTCACATATGTGCGGGCGTAGGGACTTCGCGATCGCGTGTCGTCGCGAAGGGTTAGAGCGTTTGTACGTTAACGTGTTCGATCGTGTGTGCGTTTGTATGTCCCGTATGCTAACGTGTATGTAACTTCGCGCGTATAAATTCTATTGTATGATCGTGTGCCCCTTCGCATGTGTTCTTGGATGATCGCCCGCGGACTGTGATTCTGATACTTAACTTTTGGTGTACGGTTCAGGTGCTAGAGGAGAGTGAATTCTAGTTCTATCATTAGAGTTCCCGGTCATATCGCCATATAACATGTTGTCTAGTGGATAAGAGTGTTACTTTTTTATTGGTCCAACTAATATATGGACCTAAGGTGCTAGGACGGAGGGTACAGATTTCCGGACTTGACCGATTCATGATCGCGCGAACACGGGCGCTTGTGGGTTCGCGTTTGAGACCGCGTTTATAACTTCGTAAGCTCTAAAACGTTCACCTTATTACCGGGGTGTTATCAAATTTTCGCGATTGCGAGTGTAGGTGCGCGAGAATGATCGCGAAAGGCTTAAGCGTTATGCTAACGTGTTATTCGCGTGACTTCACGTGTTTACATCCGATTTTGTAACCGTGTGGCCATTTACATATTCGCCTGTACTCTTGGATGGTCACGCGGACCGTCATTTTGATATTTAGCTTTCTGTGTACGGTTCACATTCTGACAGGGATTACCCATACTACTAGAGCTCCCGGTCATGTTGCCATGGAACGTGTTTACCAGTGGATATGAGAGCTTTCTTTTTTAATTGGTCCAATTGAAGGCATGGAGCTAGACTTGTGGTAGTGAGAATGGAGACTTCCAGAAGCAACCGATGCATAGTCGCGCGAACACAGGCGATTGTAGGTTCACCATTAGGATCATTTTTGTAAATTTAATAGTGCTAAGCCGTTGACTTAGTCACCGGGCTGTTTTCATGTTTGCGAGATCGCTGGCGTAGGTGTGCGTGGATGATCGTGAAGGACTCGAGCGTTTGTATGCTAACGTTTTTGTCGCTTGCACTAGCGTGTATGTAACTTCGCGTGCATAAATTCGATTTTATAATCATGTGGCCACTCGCATATTCGCGTGTATTCTTGAATGATCGCATTCGAACCATGAATCTGATGCTTAATTTTTAGTGTATAGTACATATAATAGAAGAGAATCAGTTTTCCCATATCACTAGAGTTCCCGGCCATGTCGCCATGGAACGTTGTGTCTAATGAATGTGAGCGTCATTTTTTTTTAATTGGTCCAACTGAAGCCATGAGTTTAGGCTGCTAGGGCCAAGGGTGGAAACTTCCGGACTTGATGCTTGAAACCGCGTTTGTAAGTTTATAGGTGCTACAACGTTCACTTAATTTCTGGGGTGTTTTGTGTTGGTGAGATCGCGGGCGTAGATACGTGTAGATGATTGCAATTGCAGGTTCACGTTTTTGACCAGGTTTGTGTTATCGCGAAGACCACGAGCGTTTGTAAATATATGAGAGCATATGCAATTAATTGTGTCAGTGAGTGTTAGTATGAATCTCATTTAGGATATAGTAATAAAAGGAATCATAACATGCCGAATAGGCTTGATAATGTTTGCGATACCGTCAAACCCATCAATCTGGGGGAGTGGTAAAAGAAGAAGCTGCTAAATTGACCAAAAATACTTGTCTGGCAAGCGGTCTGCGAATGGGCAAAATGATTCAGCCCTTCATCATACCGCTAAAGAGCAATTCCTTGATAAAGGAACGTATTACTTCTACTTTTTGAGGTCTCACGTTTCTTCCATTATACCTGGACCATCTTAGGCCGATACAGAACTAGTAATGTTGTTTTGTACTAAAAGATCTAATCATTCCAGTACCCCAGCCTATCTAGAAAATTTGGAGTCATAAAATTTTGTGAAAACTCAAAGTGTCTAAAAATCAACGATTAAAGAAAATGTTGTTGAAAGTGTCTAATTAAGTTGACCCTACTAATTCAGTAAATCTGATAAACGGAATCAAGCCAGAGTTGCGCATCGGATCGGTGAAGCAAGCAAACAATTTACCTTCCGCTTGTTCTTTATTCAGTTCACAAACACTGCGTTGGCTCTACCTACCGTGTGAAATAGTGATGAGTGTTGATATACAGAAAATGCAACTGTGTTGCTATTGATTTTTCAAAATGTCCCGTAAGACCAGCTATTCAGGAATTATTAAAAGTGCAGATGGAACTCAAGCTGTCAGAAGTTAATACCCTTCAACTGCATTTTATTTCACATCAAGCGCTACTTATGTTCAAGGACATTATCCAAGCGGAGTGATTCGTTTCGCTGAATGCGGCAACATTAAAATCAGCATTCCCGTACATACCTAGAAAAAATCGTGTAAATTTACGTCTCCCAACCCTGACATATACGAGCATCAAAAATGACATTTTTACGTTTGGTTGTAATTCTACATGACATTGGATTTCGCAACTCGTGTAATTTTACTCCACATGTGACGTTTATTTTAAAAGTTGATAGGTGTAATTTTATTGCAATGCGCTTTTAAAGCACACCTTTCATGTAAAATTAAACGGAACACGGTAATATCTCGTCATTTCGTGGATTAAGGTCTTTTAGATTGTATCACGTTTCGAATTACGTCAACGATAAAATTAATATTTTTTGGTGTGTATATATATTAACAAAGACTCTATAGAAGTTCGCTTACATGACTTATCCCCACGCACCCCTGAAATCGTTATTAAAAATACATGTACGAAGAAGTGCATTGCGTCACAGCTAATGCTTGGAGGAAATTTCTCCCGGGTGTTTCAAATGGTGTTCGTGTGGTAAGAATGCGTCCGATCAAACCAATCCCTTCATACGTGACCATTATATGCAGATCATCCGAAAATGGGACTTTTAATCAGAGAACACTGTTTACGCACCCAGAACAGATTTCTACGTGCCAATCTGTAATGTAACACTACTCCACGGAAAACCTTGCGCAGATGCAGCTAAGGAAAGTCTGCCTACAACAATGAAATACAGCACGCAATCATCTTATGCTAAACCACAAACTGCTGCAAACAAAATATCTACGAATCTGACAGGAACCAATATTCGCCCAACAACAACTAGACCCAGTATCTCGAAGCCAGCAATCGGTACCATAAACAAAGTAGTATTAAATTTCCAGGATGTTTAAATGCGAGTGTTAGTAAAGACAACTGCCAATGACTTATATCATGTGTACATTTTTTTTCAACAAAAATGGCATGGTAAATCCTTGGAAATGCCTCGTGCATGCATATTCGCGAATAGGAGTATTGACGGATGCTTTATAGCCGACCACACAACTCGCAATATTTGTGCTGTCACAGGCAATATGACATAAACAGGAAATATGTCTATTGTTCGGCAAATTGTTGCCCATAATGAATCATTTCATTTACCTTCTGATAATTTCTAAAGGGTTGTATCCTGCTGTGGCACAAATTAGTTTAAACTAATAAGCATAATGCATGCTCAACACAGAATTTTAAGCAGCTCTGAATTGTTGGAATAGTTAAGAACACGAATCTGCATATATTTAATGCAGTAAACCATTCAACAATTGTACGGTCGGGCAGGGAAGAGGTGTTAGATTTAACTCTCTACTCCGAAAGTGTTATGTATGAGTTGGCAAACTGGCTCGCATCCATCGAGCTGGAACCTTCGTTATCTGATCATAAAAACATCATCATTTAAACGTCTTCCTACATATCGTCACATATTGTAATCCCAAATCCACGAACTGGGACCTCAACGAAGATGCTTTGGCGACTAGGTTTCATAGATATTTTACGATTCTTCGAGCGAAGTGGTTGGATGAACCTTTGCCTAAATATTTCAATTCTCAACTAGTAGAATAGTTACTTTCGAGATAGAAAGACTTTCATGCCCGTTCAACTAGAACTGCTAAGGGTCTCATCCGATGAAGATGAACAACTCATAGGTCTTTTTGGCACACACTTCCCAGGCTACCTGAAGCCATCACCGACGACTGATCCCGGGTTCTATTCAGGTACCTCTGATTTTGGACTTTTGCTCAAAGAATTGTTACAATCAAATCGATCAAATAAGCGCATAAAAGTTTTGCTGTGTATAAGACTCCGGGAAAAGTAGTTCCAGTTGTACGAGGATTTGAACTCTAGAAGTATATTTTGAAAAAAAGCTCACACTTGTAATCTTGCAACAGGATGCATTCTATTAGCGTGGTGAGGAACAATTAAGCCGAAATTTCTCAAACGGTTCACCCAGAATAAATGAACCCACATGGGCCAACATGGCTACTGAAGCTTGGGCTGCATTATTAATCGATAATAAATGGAAGCGAGACAAGCAAGTGTGGTAAAGGTTTATTCAGCCTATAGCGTTGAATTTAAACCGATCACATATACATATTTATACATCAACCTATTTGCTACTAATGTAGGCAACAATTTATGGAGGAAAACTTATTTTAAAGAATCTTACATTAAATGCAATCGATTGATGCATACATATCTATATGTCATCGCTTTGAATTGAAAGTTATAGGTTGAATAAATGTTTACTACGCTTGCTTACCGCTTCCAGTCATTATCGTTTAATAATGCATCAAAGCTGCAACAGCCTTGTTGGTCCATGCGAGTGCGCGGCAACGCAAGTTGTCTACGCCTTCACTCCGTTGTTCGAAATCCGTGCACGGAGACGTTCGGAGACGCCGAATAACTTAGTTATAAATAGCGGGCCTTTTTTTCTCCGCGGCATTTTGTGAAGTACTAAAGGTAATGTTTTATTCTGCGAATGAAAAAAAGATCCAGAAGACTTTTTCCATGTTGGTATAAACGATTCAAAATAATAGAAACAAAAATGATACTTTTCAGATCCGAAAGAATCACGATGAATCTCCAGCTCTTGATAATTTCGTAAATTATGATACCGGCATTAAATTTTTGAAATCAAACGGACTAAAATCTTTAAATAGTTATATTTTCGTCAAAAAATTTTGTTTCGCTAAAGCCATCTAAATATAATTTTACAATGACAAATACTTCAGTATCGATTTCTTTGGCTATTTTTGGCAAATTTGAGACTAAGAGAAACGAAAGCAATGAAATTGAAAGACGGAGAGGTATTCTAGAGCGAATCAGTGATAAACTTAGAACGGGGGGGGGGCGTTGCAGCCAAGTCTACCGTCATTGTCGGCGGTAAAACATGATGATGAGTTATGTTCCATCAATGACCATGAGGTAGACTTGAGTGCAACGCTCAACTCCTACTTAACAGAAGGCAGAAGACTCTTCACATTTCCTTTCGATCATGTCCATTCATGCGATTCATGCAATGCAACATGCATATCAACGGGGAAAATCTACTACCACCTTGTTACACAATGTTGTCGGTAACATTGAAACAGCTTTTTCACATCAAGCTTGTAAGTGTTTCGTGACATTGAAAGTGTTTTGGCAACGTGTCGTTTAAATGCATTCTGGAAGCACCACAAGGTCCCGTAGTATTCACTTTTATACATCATGAAATGGATACACGGAATGCTTAGCAACCGACATCTGTGCTTTCAAATGCTGTTTACATGAAGCTAAAACTCCAGGATGTGTTATTGTGCCTAACCCAGTATGGTAAACGTTATAGGCTTTATCAGTAGGGTTCATTATTCCTTCGGAGGTGAATAATGCAGGCTGTTTACTGTTTTGTATTGTGATTATATTGTATTGTCATTGCTCATTTCCCTACCTTTTTAATTCTCCTACTTTTACCCACCAGGAAAGTGATGCGACACGCGGTCCAAATCTCCGAGTAGCACGTGTCGATCCAGCCAATATATTCTGATTTCTGATTCCTGGGAAGGCAAACAGCGGCACAATGTGCGAGATTAGTGATTGCAAACATCAAGCATCCTGTCCATACACCTACACACGAATAGTTTTGCCAAATCCGTAAATCGTGCGTTGGGCTCCGATTTGCATAAAAAAGGAATCGGCATCGGCTGACCTTTTAGTAATTCGTCAAAAATTGATGGAGGTTATATTTAATTTCTTAAATCGAATCAGTTTCAAAAAAGAGAAATCTGATATTGCCAAGACGCCCTCATCCCCTGTCCCAGTCTGTCACGATTGTGTATAGGTTATATATTTGCCATTTTAGCCATTTTTGAAAGCCTCGCTACAATAGCTGCCGCTCTATTTTCAAAAGTACAAAACCTACCCGCTAACCATAAATTACGATCGCCCAATAGATCGGTGAGACTAGTTCCGATCATATTAACTTGAAAATTTACGACCAATGCACCAAAGGGCAAGCTCGTATGTAGAATGCACCCAATAAATCACGCTCGATGGCTTTACTTTGTTAAACGAAAGAGAATGCCGCACTGTTTCAGTGCTCCTAACCTAGCTACATACCTATCTATAATAGTTCTAGCGAAAATACCGCGCTGTGTGGAAAGTTCAAAGTTTCAAAATGTACCGAAAGGTAGGCGAATGTGTTTTGATTGCATTACATGAATTAATTAAATTTGACTCGTTCGATTGCTAGGTGATGGAGAACGGCGATTAATTGGTAAGAGATAAATTTTGCAGGTAGGTGCATTTTCAATTTCGAATGGGCGTCTGATTAATTTTAACGATTGTTTGCGCTTGAATAGTAATCCGGGTTTGTGTGTCAAAATGTTTTTAATTTCCGATGATTGCTTTTTAAATTGTTAATGCCTATCATGATTCATGCGGAACTTTCTATCGACATGAGCGGATTACTTTTCAAGCTAGTTCTAATTAGTTATATGTCGACTATCGATTGCTGTTCCATGGTAGTTGCGAGTATGTAGACGGCTGGTAGACAGAAACCCATAACGAAGGAGACCAAATAACAAAACCTCACAAAAAAGCAGCTGAGAATTTTTTAACAATTTGTAAACTGATACAATACAAGCGCTGATGCTTTAAAGAATGCTGATAAAATATTGATAAAATCAACCTCCCCTCGGTGGATGAAATCAAACAAGCCCGCGCCCGCGGTCGGCTATAATCAACTCGCCGATCGGTCCTCACAGGACGGGTCGACGGAAGCCCTCCATAATGATGACGGGTCTGTTTTATAACATCGATGTATAATTATATCATACGTTTTCACTTTCATGATTCGAGCAAACCAGTAACATCTGCATACTGTTGGTCTACAACGTTCTTCGCTTCCTTTCGCGTTTATCAATGTTTTGCTTTTCGGTGTTTCGTATTCGTCGAAAGGGTCTGTTAGTGTCGCGTCGGACTCTGCATTTCACACATCGGCGTGAGTAGTTTGTGCTTATCAGACTTTTGACACGTGTTCTCGGTACATCTGCTACCCTTTTCTAGATTGGACTAGATCAAATGATTCTCGTTGTAATAATCATAAAAGCTGACTTGTGACGGCTAAAATTGTTATGGGTGGTTTAGGTATCTGTAGCGTTCGAAGGTGCAACATAGCTGCGTTATTGCCTCACAGTTTGGCAGCTGTCTATCAGCCGAATATCGGTTTACTTATAATACACCCACTCGACGGAATGACGCAGATAACTGATATAACTATCTGTGACACGTGGGGCGAGAAATATAGTTCTTTTAACACGTCTAAACCAATGCAGTACAAGCAATGGTTGAACAAACGCACCAACGTCATTTCTCCCAATCGAAAAATTTGTTGTTTATCTACGTTATAGTGTGATTCACGGACCAGATTTGAACACAGTACCCAACCGATTACTATACTTCTTATCAGTATCATCTTTACGTATGGATACACTGGGCCCGGACCAATGGCCCCGAGATTTTAGGGGCCCCGTGATAATAGCCGCCTAAAATCGCACTAGCTACCTGCATCGCTGGCGCCATGAAAACTTCGAAAAATATTTTGATGAGCATTCTTGAATTAATATATCAATCACAAGTAAAATATTGCTGAGCTGGTAATTTCAGTTTTGGTTCAACCGGATTAATGTCAAATCCAAAGATACATTACGGTGACAGACACTCCACCAATGAAAGAATCGTTATTCCCTATTTTTCAGCAGGATACGCCAAGCTTTGAAAATGAATCATCCTGATTCTAAATCATCTTAAGAGGATTCACATTGTGTTCAGTTTCATCACATCAGGAACGTGGTACTGCTTACGTTCAATATGTTAACACTTTTGTAAGTCCCGTAGTTTAAAAGTAAAGATATTTTTTTAAATTCATTCGTTTAAAGACATCGTGCTGAGTTCTAAATAAAGATATTTTTTTAAAAGTTGAATGTAATCGGTATATTATTACTTGGTTTTCGTAGCACATGCTTTTTCTCCCAGCTTTCTTGTACTTTCATTACATTTTCATTTAATTTTTAACAACGTCTGATTTTTTTTAGCGGTTGCTTCCTAATTGCCCAGTAATTTTCGATTTACAGAAGTTCCGGGCAGTTCGGCATATTGTAGTCTTTGGGTACAAAATTTATCTTGATGACTCTATACAACTACAGATCTAATTTTGTATAACGGCACGATGCCAAATCAGGCGTGAAAACAAGAACCACACTCTTGTCTAAAAGTGGCAGTCAGGGGTTTTTTGAAGGCACTTTTTGTGGTAAGTACCCTTATCTGATGTATAATACCGGTTGTGACGTAAATTTCGTTAGCCACAACTGCAAATTGCTTGTCAGACCAGAAAGATCCTGACCAATTTCGATTTATTGTCTGTTTGGATTTTGCCGTGATATTCATTTTATCTCGGACGGCAAATATCGAAACCGTGGCGTTCTCTGTCCAAAGTCGTTTCTAAGTTTGCAATGGGATGATTTCGAATTCTTTGCGATGCACAATCTGAATGTTTACAAGAAAACTTCACCAAATTTACTGAATACATGTTAAATTGTATTTAAACAACATTTGGTTATTCTGCGTCTTTCGAAGAAGGACTTGTGGAACAATTTTTTCGTGGATGTGGATGATTAACCTTCTTTAGGTGTTCACTTTTTGCATCGAATAAATATTGACCCCGATTTCGAAGTCAGTTTTAAGACACATTTTCAACCAAATCTATATGAACTGGTACTTAAATTGTCTGTTAACTTTTCACGTTCTGGTACATATTACCGTTTTTGACCTGGTTGGTCAGTGGTAATCGGTGCCGAATGAGGTCATATTTGGCACCCATAGATGTATGTAGAACCGCCATCATAATTCACAGGTTTATTGACAGAGTACTAATTGTAAACACAAACAAAACAAAAATGAGAATGTAAATATTAAATTTGAACATTATACAACCGACCTTGGATGTCCCAGATTACGATTCCGGAAGATCTGGAACCTCCGTATAACTGGCTACTTTTACGGATGTTCCGGATCTTTCGGATGATTTTCACGTAGAATCCAGGGTCAGTATTTGCATCAGAGTATGAATATCATTTTTGATGGGATTTCATATAAACTTTCAAATTTTTGGGATCAGTTTCGTTGATTGACCACATTGTCGCTTGATCAATATTATGAGAAATAATATTGTACCGCCGGAATCGGCATCGGAATCGTAATCCGGGATATCCAAGATCGGTCGTATCATGTTCAAATTTAATGTATGTATTCTCATTTTAGTTTTGTTTGTATTTATAATTTGTATTCTGTCAGTAAACCTGCGATTTATGATGATGGTTCTGCATACATTTATAGATGCCAAATATGGCCTAATTCAGCACCGATTCCTACAGACCAACCCGGTCAAAAACGGTAATATATACCAGAAACTGAAAATTTAAACTCTAACAAACAATTTAAGTACCAGTTCATATAGATTTGGTTGAAAATGTGTCTTAAAACTGAGTTCGAAATCGGGGTCAATATGACCGCCTAACATCTTATTCGTAACTTTTTTTGTACAGCCTTTCACTAATGAGCTAAAATTTTGAACTCTGTTGAAAATCGTTGCTCTCCATGAAAGAGGAAAAGTCAAGAAATTCTAAACTTCTAGGTGCAAAACTTAAAAAGTTATCGCATTTTGAAAGGTCGTATTGACCCCAATACCTAGAGAAGGCTAAGAATGAGAAACTGACAGAATTTGATGACAGCATGATCAAACAGATATCAAAATAGATAAATATGGATTGTTTCATATTTTGTCCGCATTTATTGGTTCAAAAAGTGTTACACTTTAGCGATAGACTTCTAAACTAGTAATGTTAGTCCATCTCTCATTGAAGATTGGTATCTATTGACATATAATAGCATATATAGTAGTCGTCGTAATATTTTCGCAGTCATGCAAAGCTGGGCGCAATGTTTACGAAAACTGCTTTAAACGCATCATGAAGTTCGCAGAATTCTTTTCTGCCCTGGACAAGGGAGCTAGATCTTCTGGTGGCTTCCCTGGTTTGGGTAGCAGAATCTTCCATCGATCTGAATCTATCATCAACTTGGTAGATAGCCTTCGTACAGGCATTTCTGTAGAACTGTCCTGAACATATCCGGAAACCACAGGATCGCGGTCTTCAAGGTCACGTTGGGGATACCATCCGAACCGGAAGCTTTCTTGGTTTTAAGTCCCTTTTTTCACTTAAGGAACCGGTCGTTGGAAACCCAATTGCCTTCATATTTCTACCGTCTGCATCGACTGAATCACGCTCTTCTGTAACGGCACCTGATCTTGCTATCTGGGCAGATGCTCAGTTAGCTAGTGTTTCCAACAGTTTATCGGCGTTCGAAATTGGGACAGTATACTGTTTGCACGAAGTGCTTCGGCCCTTATAAAAGTCCTCCGCCTTACAGTACAGTTCCACGGGCCAATGGTATAGGCGATCGGTGGTCGTTATTTGTGTAGTAATGAGCAATTCATGTAATCCACCAGCGACGAACTGCAGAATGGATCACTGATCGTCTTTGTGGAATGTACTAGCGAAACCCTCATTTCACAGCCTTACATCCAGCTTCGCCAGGGCTTCCAGTAAGCTGCAAACTCTTTCGTCCTCCTATAACAACCGGCGTTCGTCCGATTAACGAGTCGGTTGGTTGCGTCCAGCATCCGATTGTACTGCTCTGGTGTTCACCTTGGCTAGCATAACAGCTACATACGAATACACCGTTGATCTTGGCGATCACGATACATTCGTGTGTGCTATCCACCCCTTGTACAGGGAAGCCGCTTATCAGTTGGATTTTCGTCATCTCTTCACGATCTACCACCCTGCAACGATTATCGGGAGGTGCACGATACGGCTCTACAATAATCGCAGCGTCGCACAACGATTATGTTGTCAACTGCCACAACAGTTGCTGTGCAATGCCGCAATGATTGAGATTAAGCTGGGTTATCTCCACCAATGTTGACCTGCCTTCGCCTTTATGTACGAAGGGTATTTGAAGCCTCCCGTCGTGTGGTCGTTTCCGTCCTCCGGTTTGCAAATCATGCACCTTGGTTGTTTCGTGTAGTCTCTAGCAACGCGCCCCTTTTATCCGCCCAGTGTAGACCTGTCCTTGCCCTTGCAGTTTCTCGCCTGATGTCCGATGTCCAAGCACCTGAAGCATCGTTACATCTCCATGGTGACTCGCAGAGCGACTCAGCGAGCGGACCGACCATCCGACTTTTATCTTGCCGGTATTCGCCAGCTTGTTAGCACTTCGTTCTTCGTTCCGTTGGCTCTGGGTACTCTCTCACTTTCTTGAGTAGAGCGGCATAGGACGTCGTATCGTTTGCTTCGATGATCAGTGCATCTGCTTTTGGTACCTTCCAAGTAACAATTCAGGTTTTAAAGCACACTGCAAGTGCAATCTATGTTTTAAGATTAACTTCAAAAGCGTCATAAAACCGTAATTGTTACTAAGGTTTTGACGAGCCAAAGCTTTTCCCTTCTTATGTTCCCTTTTCTGCTCTTCCTTTTGCTTGTGCTGTTTCCCGTGTTTCCCCTTCCGACCTAAAACGGTACTCTAGTCCTTTCCCTGATAGGTGTCGTTCTTTTCTTCAGCAACAGCAAGCAGCGTCTGCCTCTTGGGCCCGCCTGGACTTCCGTCTCCTGGCGAGGTTCTTGTCCTTTTTGAAGTCAGAAAAACTGGCGTGTTCTCAACTCGAATCTGTTTCTCCTTACCCTGCTTCGGAGGGGCTAGGAAGATAGTAGCCTCAACTGACGCCAATGCTCGTTAAGGCAACATCAACATGTCATACTCCTTCACGGCAGATAGTAGCACCTTTCGGATTCTGATTAGCATCTTCTTAATGTCCTTATGGACATTGTTTTTTACATCCACAAACTTGAGGAGCTACTCCATCAAGTGCTTCGCTGCCACTACTTTTGGCTTCTGTGGGGTTTTATTCATCCCGCTCTGCTATGGTTGTTGTAGCTGCCGCTGCTGTTGCTGCTGGTTCTCCTCCTCCTGCTCTTACTAAATGACTTCAGCTGCTGCTTGTGGTGGTGACCTCACCAAACCACCTCTGGAGAATGGGTTCGCCTTGCCTTCTCCGTATATGTGAGTTACTTGTTTTTTCATTGGGGCCCAACTCTGGGCCGCTATCTCCACTCGTTGTACATAGTCGCCTCTTGTGATCCCATGACTATCCTAGAAACAGGAAAGTGGCTAGGGCTGACACCATCCTTCATTCGGAGTAGTGTTCAGAGCCGCATTGGCGTAAAATCGGGATTGCTCCAACCGAACCTAGTACCATCATCCAAATGATGACGAGTTTTGAACGTACCCGGAGCCCTGCCAGGGTTTGTCGGGGCGGAGGCGCTGTTAGCACACTCACCATTCAAAGTCGGTATCATCCTTCCTTACTCAGGGAGTAGAACAACATGCCTGTCAACCTAAAGTTGCCGTCCAATACGTGGTCCGTGTCCTATCCGTTGACGTTCGCCATGGCCAATATACCATAATCAGGATGTTACTGGCGTCGATCCTGATATGCCGGTTGGACTATGGTGCTTTTATTGTTAAAGTCTTAGATTACTGCAATCTTAGCAGAAGCGGCATAGACCCGCTTCGTCGGAGCTGCTTTCGGAAATATAACTTTTTTTAGATATTTTGCAGAGCCCAATCCTAACCCCACCATATCCTAGCAAAACTAGCATTAGGTCCTGGTGGGGGGGGGGGGTGCCTTGTTAAGTCTCTGAACTCCTGTCCTTCCTGATCCTGCTGCCCCCTAAGCCTGCATGTATATGTATGTGTGCATGTGCCAAGCAATCTCATCGATTTTTTCAGAGATGGCTGGACCGATTTGCACAAACTTAGTCTCATGAGAAGTACAACGCTCACATCACTCGCTATTGATTTTTTAATGATCCGACTTCCGGTTCTGGAGTTACAGCTTGAAGCGTACGATCACACAGTAAAACCCCATACAAACTGGTACCACCATCTGGTCCAAATGATGCAATGCATATTGAAACGTGTTACGTGTAAACGTAACATTGCTAGGATTTGCGTGTCTAGACCATTAATGACCCATCGAAGTCGCTTTGACCACATTGGCCACCTATGACGGTTCTTTATGCCCCCGGGGAACTTATCAAGTCCCTAAGTTAATGTTACTCCTATTTCTCAGCGAATTATTTACCGATTTTTAGAAATGAAAGGTACAGCGTTCCCATGGGCTGCTATTGACTTTCTAATTGATTCGACTTCGGGATCCACTATTACAGGGTGATGAGTACGAAATCCGATCTCAACGTATACGGTGATGAATGTCACTGCAGTCTCTTCGGCCACATTGGCCACCATCAACGGTTCCGGAAGACCCGGCGGAGGTATGTAAATTCAGAATAACAGTTGCATCGATTTGATCAAACTTAGTCTGAAATGAACGGTGTTGCGTCCCCAAAAACTGTGAGGGGAACTTTTGCTGAAATAGAAACGAAACATCTTGTATAGATGGTTTTGGAAGAGCCCGGAAAAAGTCATCTTTCAAAATTAAAAAAAACAAAAAATGGCCAGTGTCGGTGGTAAAATATGATGATGAGTTATGTTCTACCAACGACTATGCGGTATACTTGGTAGGAAATCCCAACTCCTACCAGTAGAAGACAATAGGTCATTTTCTACAGCGTTTTTTTCGTCGAAAACTAATCAACGAATAGGCTTGATTTTTTTTATGAGAATGAACAATATGTGAATCCTGTCCATAAACCACAGAAAACTGAATAAAAAATTTTTCTACCTATTATTTTGAAGACAAGTGAGCGAATTTTAGAATAAAATATGAGATTTGTCGGTTTTTATGAAGCCATTTTTCGAAACTCGAACTTTTTTCAATCTTTTTGGTTCAGTAGCTACTAGTCTAAGCTTTACAAATTTTATTGCATTTTCTGTGTCAGACAATTTTATCAAGAGTTATCGTGTTCGCCGCGGCACTCCTCGACGTGGAAATGGTTGGACGTCTACTCTTGGAATGCTCGTATGTGTGGCTCTGAGTGACTGAAACATTTTTTTACGTGCCCAGCGAATGTATAAATAGAACATTACACAAAATATCCTTGTGTTGCCTTGCTTTCAAAATCGTAAAGCAAAATTTTCGGTTTGAGCACTTTACATCAGACGCACCGCTTAAGAAGATTCTTAATTTTTCACTCGAAGACAATTCTTTGCAGTGTTATTTCGAACTAAAATATAAAATTGCAAATTTTTGTTATTTTTTATTTACTTTTTCCATAGATTTTTGGAGTTGTTTGTGGAACTACTTCATGTAGACCAAATGAACTAAATTAACAGAAGATACTATTATGGTATAGGTATACAAGATAATTTGTGTTAGGCTAATGGCATACTAGTGTGACTGTCCGTAGGCCAAGCCTGTTCAGTAAGTTTCCTGGAGTAAATTGTAGACAAGATTCTAAAATTTTCTTCGAAGGCAGGAAGAAAGACCACTTTGTTTTACAATGAAGAGATGACTTTTTGGTCACGGTTTTCTTATAGTTATTGTCGTATGAAAATCGTGACCAAAAAGCCATCTCTTCATTTTAAAATTTTCTTCTTTCAAAATGTTCTAGTTTGATAAATTCTACGTTTCGTGCATTCTTTAAATCGGGTTATATTCTTAGTTTTCTAATAAACATGATTCAGACCTTTTTGCACTAGAACCTAGTACACAAACACGCTATACCACACAGTGAGTACCGTTAGTCAATCTAACTTTCGGTTCATTCATAAATCGTTCCGTTCCCTATACGCTCGCTGACGCGACGCGGATCATGTTTTAATCACTTCCGTTCCCATCATCGGCTGATGTATCGGTTTTCGTTAATTGAACTGGCACGGCGTGGTCACACGATCCTCTGATTGCATGCGAGTCGCCGCCGCCGATTGTTCAATATTTACCATGCACACGTAGTATAAACTGCTGGTTCGACGGCCGCGTTGCAGGGTTTGATGAGATATCGATCGATTTGGTAGCTACAGGAGAAAGGAAATGGAGCTGTGACGAGCCCGATGGAAGACACTCTCACTTTAGACAGGGTATAGATGGCGGCTTGGAGGATTGAATGTATTATCGTAATTTTGAGCTTGAGGGTTATTTCAGAGTTTGATTACCGATGGATTGAAGTTCATACTCTAGGAAAGTCATCGAATAAAATAAGCATCAGTGATTACGAAATTTTAAATAACAAAAAGTCTGATTCATTCCTGAACTTGTGTTATGACTGTCTGAAAAAATCTAAAAATAATTTCCCTAAATTGATTGTAATTTAATTCGCTTGCTTCAATCAACACCGACGATACAACCGGATGTCAAGAGCAACATATTATCACTTTCCAATCGACATCCCGAGGCATTGCGTTAACCCAAGCAGCGAATCATCTTCACTGAATCATTGTTTATCCACCCCGCTACTGGAGCTCTTCCGCCCTTTTGTCGTTTGGAAGGAAGTAATCGGAAATCGAAACTAAATCGAATCCATTGGAGTTGAACGTGTCGCTCGGCTACATGGGTGTCATTCGCATGTTTAAAGAGCAGTGAGCCGCTTGCCGTCGACTAAACGCTTTAGGAAATACGGTTTAACGGTCATCGCATCCAGCGCACGAGCGAGCGTAACGAACGATTATATTCGAGCATTATTTGAGCATTATCATTTGAAGAATCGTGTCACCAATTTCCGTTTTCGAAGGATAGCCCACCATTTACGCCCCTTATTCCCCCCACGTTTCTTTGTCATTCTTTTTGGAATCCATGGATAATGTTCAGAAAACTTTTACTTATATGACGAAATTTGATCGTTTCCAGTTCTTATCAATGTTTACAATTGATAGTTCGAACTGGAGCGCACCTAAAACGACTTAGGCCGTAATGATTTCGAGACGCAATTGAAGCCCAAACATTTATAGCTCGAAAGGTATGTATGTCGCAAGACCAAAGAGGGAGCTAGCCGTCTTTTGCGCGTTATCAGTCAATGTCATTCGCTTTCATAACACGCGGCGCGAGTTCATAATTTCAACTGCCATGTGAGGCGAGAGCCGATCCCCTTTTGTAAATTAATGTGATTTCATATAATCATAACCGTTGCGGTTGGTAATTTTTTTTTTCGCTGAATCGAGAGACATTCGATTACCCGAGGCAAAATGTTTTGAATATTTTTTTTTGCTTGCCGCTTGAAGTGTTCTGCGCTTGGGTTTCGGTATGTAGGCATATATTTAAAAGGTTATGTAATATGATATTACTTGTTTTTGTTACCATTCGCCCCAACTTTTGTTTATGATACGTGAAGAAAAATCACGTTGTGGACGCGTTAGTATTTCCCTGAGGGGTTCGATTCAAGTTTTGGTCAGAAATAGTTTAAGTATGTTTCGTTAATCTGCGGAATTGGGTTGATATGAAGTTGCGTTGCTTCATACTATGTCAACTGGCGTCTGATAAGAGCTCTATATGTGCAATGAAGCTTAAAGTTCAAATAGAGCATCTAAAATGTGAAATTCGTCAAGTCAATTCCAAAGACTGAACTGAATTTGATCAATCCTAAAGTCTCTACTGTATTTGCCCAAGTCGGTCTGCCAGATACTGATGAGACGAAGATAAAACGCTAATCTAAATTTGTAGGTGTTGCGGTATGCTTTACTTTTCCATACGGTTGCAGTAATATTAGGCTACAAAATGATGGTAATGGTACATAAATTTTCCACGATTGTCTTCCTTTATTCGGGAAAAATAATAAATAAAACTTGGATTCATTAACCAATTAGTGACAAAATATTCACATCGGTGTTATTATTGACAGGCGACTAGACGAAAAAATATTCTCCTTGCTATACCATCATTACATTTGGGCATATTTTCGGAAAATAGTGGAAATCTCTAAAGGAAATTTCGATACAGTCAAGGAAATTCGTTCAAAGCCAACCAGAAAATAACTATGGTGGGAAAAGTTTTGCTCCCGAGACAGTTTCTTGATGCATTATCGTACGAAAAAATTGTTTGCACCATTCTAATGAATATCGAAAAAAACAGATTTTGAAAATCTTTTGTGATGGGTTCCCACACATTTGATGAAACTAGCAGCAAATCTTGAACTGAATAATTGTGAAATCATTCGAAGGCAACTGCTCGAACAAGACGGATACACTCTTTCTTTGGGAGACGGCGTATCATATCCATTTTTTAAAATGCTCTGTAAAGTTGTTGAAATTATTAAAATACTGATATTTGTAGAAGACGTCAATTTTTTTTTATCAATTAGTTCAAAAATTCAGTTATCGGATAAGGTAGCTAAAAATACCATAATAATTTTGAACACCAGTGATGAAAAATATGGAAAAATGTGGAAAACACTCTATAAGAAAGATAGTGAAAATTGATAGTGGTCAGAGTTACCATTTATTCTTTTTATTCATGATAAATTACGAATTCCTGTTGTAAGAAAGACTTTAATTTTTTTAAATGTTAGTGGAAATACGCATTACACGATCAAATGTGTATTGTTTTTCAAATTTGACTGAGATGTGGTAAATCTGATCCTTTGAAAAATCTGCTCTTTTAAAGAACTTATATACGATGTTAATCCTTATGACATAGTGATATAATTCAACATTAATCTAAATATTGGAATAGTTATTTATAAAATTTGCGCGACATTGAATGTAAGCACTAATGTTGGGGACACTTGATCAAGATTTTATATGAGATTTGACCAAGTGGTAATAAGCTGAAGAAAATACAAAATTTCTAATATTTACTATTCTGTGGTACCTACTGTGAATGTTAATCATGTTACAAAAAATCCCACCTCAAACACCAGTCTTTATCTTTATAATAGTAGTCAACAAAGTTACCAGTTATATACTGATTTCGTGACGTGTGAATATGCAATGTAATCAGTACAGTTAATCTCAAAAAGGAAATGCATTTCAGGGGGAAATGTCAACAAAGTTTGAATTTAGGCAAAAGTAATGATTTCATCGCATCCAAGATATAGTATTTTGTTAGCACATTTTTCAGTGAAAAAAACCAAGCATTAGTTTATCAAAATTTATCGATAATTGAGTGGCTGGCGTCCACATTTTGCATTTTTTACAGGGAATGGAAAAAATCCCAATTTCCTATATAGCATTGTTTTTATTGTGAAAATACATGTTTATATTAGTAGTTCATTGACTCATGTTGTCTATAAAAAATAAGATTATTACATGTACTACTTTTCAATTCGCGAGAATTTTCGTAGCTCGAGGAGGTAACCCCGGGGGTACCTAGCGTCCAAAAGGGGCTAAACCACAATTCACACGTCCTTTCCTTATCTTTCGTTATAGAGTTATGGTATCTTTGGCAAAGTTGTTGCGTGTCATCTAGGGCTTTATTTGACCATTTCTTATTAGTTCGAAATTCAGTCACTGATCAACTTTTTAATGGAACGAGATAGAAAGATGGTGTCTGCAACAAAGTGCTGTTTCAGGTAATTATAAGTATATCTTCTGAAGATACCAACTATGTAGATTAGACAGCCCAGAAAAATGATGAATTTTTGAAAACTCAATCGGCCCACCCCTGAGTCGATTCCTAGTCCCACCAGGAGTACTTGTACCAAATTTGAAGCAAATCGGACAAGTCTAACTACCGGACCAACGTGCCTGAAGTTTATATTGGATTTTTCAACAATTTACATGAAGAAAACTCACTGGCTCGTATTTTCGCCGCTAGGGGCACTGTATACATCGTATTATCACTGTAAGTGAAAATAAGATAGATATTTTAATTATCTACAACTTCTTCGAAGACTGCTAGTAAATCCGGCTATGTTAAAAGAAGTTATTAAACTTTTAACGAAGTGATGTCTGAGTCAGTTTTGCATGGGGCCTAGCAGTGCATGGTTGTGTATCAGTGCTCGAGTCCCGCGAACTATATATTTTTGTGAAATAATGGTTAGATTTAGCCGAATAGTACGTTTACAAGAATTATAGTAAATAATACGAGTTATGTTTTGGTTAGAAAATGTTAGTTCCACCTTTGACCGCATAGAGGGCGCCACTACTAACTTTTCATAGAAGAGAGATAGAGTATCAAGATGTTCAGAAGAAATACTGAAAAATGCCTGTTCTATAACTTTGTAGAAGACACCAAATTTCTATCTCTCTCCGTTGAAAAGTTAGTGTTGGCGCCCTCTATGCGGTAACAGGTGGAACTAAAATTTTCTAATCAAAGCATGACTCATATTATTTACTATAATTCTTGTAAACATACCATTGAGCTAAACCTAACGATTATTTCACAAAAATGTTTAGTTCGTGTGAATCGAGTACTGATACACAACCATGCACTATTAGGCCCCATGCAAAACTGACTCAGACATCACTTCGTTAAAAGTTTAATAACTTCTTTTAACAAAGTCGGATTTACTTGCAGTCTTCGACTAAGTTGTAGACAATTCAATTATCCTTCTTATTTTCACTTACAGTGATAATACGATGCATACAGTGCCACCTAGCGGCGAAAATGCGTGCTTGTGGGTTTTCTCCATGTAAATTATTGAAAATTCCCATACAAACTTCAGGCCCGTTGGTCCGGTAGTTAGACTTGTCCGATTTGCTTCAAATTTGGTGCAAGTACTCCTTGTGGGAATAGGAATCGACGCAGAGGTGGGCCGATAGGGGTCATTTTTTTCCTGTCACCCTAGTGTAGATACTACAGGTTTTCAAATATAGCGCATTTTCAAAAACATGATCTTTAAGTAAATGTTTCAACTAAAGCCTTCTCTATCTCGAAACATACTGGACCTACAAAGTTTGCATCTTCAGAAGATATGTTTAAAATGATAGGACCTACAACTTTCTCGTAGACATCTCATTTCTATCTAGCTTTATTATAAAGTTGATAACAGCGCCGCCCTAATATGATTCAACCAAAAGTTGATAACAGCGCCGCCTTAGCGACTGAAATCCGAGCTAGTATGATTCAACTAAATAAAGCGCTAAGTGTCATACAGCAACTTTTCCGAAGACATCATAACTCTATAACGAAGGATAATAATTGATTCCACGTTTTTCAACTTTCCGACCACAATGTACCGTTCTCTCTCTTTTTTTTTTTATTTCGATTATAGAGGTTTTAACCTTAAGGTCATTCGCCTCTTCGGGTTAGAAAAATCTCTTAGGAAAAATTTCTAACCTTATGTGCGGGGTCGGGACTCGAACCCAGGTGCACTGCCTACAAGACAATCGATTTACCAATACGCTACGCCCACTCCCCTCGTTCTCTCTTAATTCCTTATTGCTCGGTCAACTTTCAATGTAGAGACATGACACTTTCACTGGAATTTCCGAAAAAATATACTCAATAATATACATTTGTGCAAAGAATATATATTAGATAGAAAATAGCCAAGTGCGTAAGCGGCCCTCATCTTCAGGAACGGCTGTTTGGGCCGAAACGTCAATGTATAATGCAATCCAACTAAAAACAGTATTATATCGAGTTCACCGATATGTAAGCTACAACATAAAATTCACTGATTGCGATCGATCGACCATTTTTGGAAAAACGATATTTCGAGTTAATCGAGTTAAAAGTTTCAAGTTACCAAGTGCTTTTGGTAGACGGAGCGCGCTTAAAAGCTTAAATTTGGGAAAATATTCTCAAGGAGTTGTACTTTCAGATAAGTTAATAAAAAAAATTTTGATTCTTTGAAAAATAGAAAAATAAAAAAATCAAAATTCATGAAATACAATCCTTTTATTTTTTTACTGGTACTAAGAACGTACGGCACGACAATATCGGAAAAATGTTTACAGCATGTTATATTTTTCTCTGATATTTCAAAATTCTCTTGGGCAAGTCTCCCCACGCCTTGATCAAGCCTCCCCGCGGTGGAGATACTAGACTAAAAAAGCTATCACAGAAAAACTTCTATAATTTTTAAAAAGTAAATTACCAATCCTGCGAAAAATCATGAATAGGCACTAGGGCATTGCAAAATAAAAAATTTTTTTTTTGAATTCTCAAAGGTCCCCCCTCTCATATTGTGACAAATGTCAAAGTAAGCTCAGATGCCAAATTTCACATCCTTTGGACAATTCTGGACTCCTGCCCACTTCGCTTGAAATTTTTGGAATTTGTGCTATGGGAAAATATGGAGGAAAAGTATACTAAATGCTATAACTTTTGAAGTACCAATCAGAAAATTACAATTTTTATCATTTTTTAAAGAAAATAACCTTAGTATTTGAATGGAGATGTTCCTGTTTTTTAAAAAATACGAGAAAGTGGGGTACTGGGCTATTTAGGCCCCGAAACCCTCTATTTTTAATAATTTTTCTGCTCCGTGATACAAATCATACATATTTGGCAGTTTTCCTAATGTAAAAAAATCTCAAAAATCGATCGGAACCTTTTTGATCTTTGTCCGAATACGAGAAGTTGGGGTTATAGGGCCTTTCGTCGTACATATTAAATTTTATCATTTTCTCGTGCATATATCTCTATTATTCTTCGATCGATTTTCATAAAATGTAACTTGTTGAACGTGGAAAATTCTTAGCAATACAACAAAAATAGATTCGTTAGCGGTAACACTCAGTAACATCAACGTTTGATATCAACTCTACAAATCACTTTTTTATTAAATGTCCTAACACCTCAACTTCCCCTATTTTTCCAGGATGAAAACTTTTCTCATGTGATCCACAAGTGTATTTTACACTAAAAGTAGTAAATTAAATAAGAATTTTGTCGTTAAATTGAGTTAATATGCAATTTTATGATAAAAATGTGAAATCGAGAAAATATGTCAGATAAATTGATGTTTCAGAATTTTACCGGTAACGTATCTATTTTTATTTTGTTCCTAAAGATTTTACACGTTCAACAAGGTATAATTTATTAAAATTGAGTGAAGAATAATAGAGATATATGCACGAGAAAATGATGAAATTTAATATGAATGACAAAAGGCGCTCTAACACCAACCTCTCATATTCGGATAAAGGTCAAAAAGGTTCCGTTCAATTTCTGAATTTTTTTCACATTAGAAAAACTGAAAAATATGTATGATTTCCATCACATAGCAGAAAAATGATGGAAAATAGGGGATCTTGGGGCCAAAACGACCCAGTACCCCACTTTTCGTATTTTTCTAGCAACAGGAATATCTCCATTGAAATACTAAGGTTATTTCCTTTAAAAAGATGTAAATTGTAATTTTCTGATTGCTACTTCAAAAGTTGTAGCATTTTGTATTTTTTCCTCCATATTTTCCCAAAGCACCAATTTCAAAAATTTCAAGCGATGTGGGCGGGAGTCTACACACCAAAAAAATCTGAATTTTATCGTTGACGTAATTCCAAACTTGCCACAATCTAGCAAACCGTAATTGACGAAATGTTGAAATATAACCGTGTTCTGTTTAATTTTACATGAAAGATGTACTTTCCATGCGCAGTGCCATAAAATTACACCTCTCAATATTTTAAACAAAAGCCATATGTGGAGTAAAATAACGTGACTCGCAAAATTCAACGACATGTAAAATTAAAATCAAACGAAAAACTATGTCATTTTTGATGCTCGTATATGTCATGGTCAGGAGATGTAAATTTACACGATTTTTTCTAGGTGTGTAGAATTGTCCACATGATGTGAAATTTGGCATCTGAGCTTACTTTGACATTTGTCACAAAATGAGAATCCAAAAAAAAAATTTGCAATGCCCTATTAGGCACAATACTTTTGCACATTACATTTCAAGGAGTTTTCAGAGATTTACATACATACCTAGAAAAAATCGTGTAAATTTACGTCTTCGGACCCTGACATATACGAGCATCAAAAATGACTTAGCTTTGCGTTTGATTTTAATTTTACATGACGTTGATTTTCGTCAATCATGTAATTTTACTTCACATATTGCGTTTGATTTCAATGGCAGTATGTCATTACGCATATAAAGTATATGTTTCATGTAATATTAAACGGAGCACAGTAATGTTTCGTCATTTCGTGAATTACTGGTTGTTAAATTGTGTCATGTCTGCAATCACGTCAATGATAAAATTCATATTTTTTGGTGTGTAGGTTTAACTGAAAACCTGGTCAAGTCTCCCCATGTTCTCCTATATTTTTAGAAGGATTGCTTATCTAAAGTTAGTGCTCCTATTTCTGCTCAAGCTGCATTCAACTTAATTGAACTAGATTTGAACTAAGCTATGCCGAAAACCAAGCTTCTTTGCGGGTAACTATATACATAATTAATCTATTAGCTAAATATCTCCAGTCTTCCAAACAAAGAAATGAATCATCTGCCCTCAAATGAATAATATCCACATGAACTTCAACGAACAACGTTTGTCTGCCACAACACCGTCGCTTGATCCGTCAATCGCATTGTTTGGACATCGGTCGGAGCCCTTGCCCACATGGCGGATGCGCATTTTAATAAACATGTTAGGGTGGTGCAATTCATGAGCTTTCATTTAAGTTTGAGTTTTTCTACTCGATAAAGTTGAATCAGAATTTCTGTCGGTTAGTGATAAAATGTTGACAAGAGATTTTTTTTATTTGTCTGGTAATACCATTAACATTCAAATTAGAGGGAATTTTGACACGAAGTAGACGAATACAAAGCATTTTATTCCCATATTTTTCATTACTTGAAATATGATATCCCGACGTTTTCTAGGTTTCGATTATAATACCCCTACTGTTGCACACATTGGATATAAAATCTGACCTTGGAGACACATAACTAAATTGCACCACTCTAACATATATTATGAACACCAACAAAAAGAGCACTTCGCATATTGCAGAACTGGTTCCATCTATTTTCGTTGCAATAAAAATAACATGTTTTCTATGCAGGAAAACAAAACAGTTGTATTATTGCGAAAAGCCGTGTGTCAGCAGCCCTATAAGCAGCGGCAGCTGTTTCTGCGCCGTCCTCCCAAAAATAGCACTGCTGCAAGGTTCGAAGTTTTAGAGACACAGAAAGATCCCTCCCTAAATGTAGCAACTCAAAACGGGCTCTTCATTCCTGTCAGGAAAAATTATCGGTCTCGGCACGATTACATTAATTGATCCGGATGAAATGAATTTAATTGCCTAGAGCAGAAATTAAAGGTCACGGACACCCGTTTTCGCTGCACCGAGTGTGGTAAATCCAATTGGCGTGTTTACCAGAGGGGAGAAATCCTGTTTTGGCAGCCCTCTCAGGCATTTTTCGGAAATGATAATGAATTTAGTTACACCACTGTTATTGTTACGGTCATCGCAAACTCTTACACTCAGCAGTAAGAGTTTGGCAATGACCACAGGGTGGAAAAATCGAGCTTTTTGTCCTTACAGAGAACTATTTATTGTAAACGCCCCAAATGCATATAGGACAATGCTTCATTTTCCGTTAGACAAAGGTTGTTAAAAAACTTTGATTATGCCAAACATACTTTTTTGCTATCCATCCATATTTCATATTCTTTTATTATGTTGCTTCTTCATCAATTTATTAATTCCGTAGCTAACTCAGCAGTAATTCCATTGAGGAGAGATAGTTTCAGGTTGACTTTCTTTTCCCTTGTAAATGAAGACCTAGCAATTTTTTGAAGCTCATGCTAAGATTCTCCTTTTTACACCATTGCCATGTCACGTTTAAAACAGTTTGATTGCGATCAGGAATTGTGGATTAATCATTGGTCCTAACAAGGATGATAATGTTATCAGTGTAACTCGTGACTTAGAACTCCAGACCTTCCAGGTAAATGAATGTTCGTCCATTACCAATGTCCACAGAAGGAGTGACAGCGCTCCCCCTTGAGGGTAACCTATAGTTGTTTTCGTAGTAATGCTGACGTCTCCCTAAGACGCTGCCGCAGTCCTACAACACAGCACTTCAGTAATTCATTCAAAAATAGACCACTCTACTCTCTTCGATTCAGCAGCACGCCGAATCAATATGAGGACAGTTTTTTAAGGCTCCCTCGAAGTCGATGAGGAGCGATACTGTGCGTTTTTTAAGTTGAAGGGCATTTTCGACCTTATCGGCAAGATTATGCAATGGCGTGATTCCTTCAAAATTCAGAGAATGCTTTCTCTAGAATCCTAATAAAAAAATTGCTTCGATGTCCTAAGAGGATATTACAACCGAAATAACATGGTGCGTCAAACACTTTGTCTCTTTAGAATAGAATAACGTGAACCGGAATCGTGGAAACCTGGATAGAGTATCATTCTATAATCCCATATTTATCATATAAGCCGAAACTAGAATTTTGAACGCGAGTTGAGTTATTCGAAATATAAGTTGGAAGGAAAAATATAAGTTTGAAGGAAAAATCACTATAAAAACGGGTTTTTATAGTGATGGTTGCGATTTTATAACCATGATGATGCATCTAAAATTTAGTAGGGAATACGAAATAGTTTGAAATTCGTTTATTCTGCTCTAAGATGATGCGAAGCAAGACAATATGGTCTACAAGGTCTTTTAGGAGAAATACTGTCAGGTGTCGATAGAGTCGCGTTGATCGACTCCTGCATAACTTTGTTTAGGGCAACGTTGAGAACAATAATGTTTGCTTCATAGATTTGCGACACTTTATTTATTTTATAATAGTCGAATTTGGAATAGTTTTGCATCGATTAGCTTGAAAAGTATACTTGTTTTAGTTGTGAACGTATCGGCTTCATACGTAATACTGGGGGTGGAAGGGGAGAAAAGTAAATTAATCCTCTACACCCGCATCGAAAACGCAACACTGAACTTGTCAACTTTAGCTACCCTTTTTATTCAACATTGAGTTATTTGTGACTCGACTCAATGCGTTAGCGTAACGGAGCTTTTATATATTTATAAATTTACTAGTTTTAAAAAAAAAATTACAAAACGATTTATCGATAAGAGCCTGCCAGTCCTTGCACGCAGAGAACTTCTTTCGCGGCGGGAAAATATTCACTAACTGCATCTTGGGGTCATTCGTGCATGTCTCGTTTTTGTTCATAGCCCTGTCATCATCTTAGTTACTGCCTTGATATTCGCCATCTTGCTCTGGCGGGTCACGAGTATGACCTCCCGTCCTTGATAGTAGCGTCATCGCTGATAGTATTGATTGTTGAGTTTGAGATGCGCGGCTATTGCAGTTGTCACTATTACCTGAACCGCAGCCGCCACAAATTTCAGCTAATGATATTGGAGACTGTGTGTCGGAATTCATTTTCGTGGTTGAACTATCGTCAACGGTTTCTGGGCAGAGTTCTCCGTAATGTGTTGCCTGTTTCCAGAACTGACATGTATTAATTTGTTCTTGATGTTTACCAAGAGTTCTCTAAATAATTACGGAAGGGTAAAATGAGTAGTATTCCACCCCAGCTTCTCTATAGTTTCTTTTAACTTCCGTTTGATAATACTTTTAGATTGAACGAAATCGCGGACATTTCGATCAATTGTTATCTTTTTGGACGAAAAATACCTTATTGTCACGGTACCACTGTAGCCTCTCTCGACTGTAGTAGCATATTGCCAAATGTGGCCAGAACTTCACTGGATTTTTGAGAGTCTTTATCAAAGGTGGTATACATTTCTCCAAGCACTCTTGCTTATACAGCTTCGAGGTCAATAGTTTCCTAGAAAATATATCGACGAAAACAAACTTGATATTTCTGGAAACATCTATCACGTGCTATGACCAGATAAACTAAGTTTCAACTTTGTTTCATTTGAATCCAGCACTAACTTAGCAGTGGATTGACGCCAGATCCAAAGATGGAATCACAATGCAATTCCTGGGCAATCTAGTTAGTCAAGTGTGATGTCCCGCAAGAATAAGTCAAAAAGCAAACCATTTTCGTATTGCACGCCTTGTCATCGGCATGCTTAATAGAAATATCTCGCTAACTGTCCTGAGCAGTTTTTAACCCTTTCAAGCGCATATAAGGTTTCAAAATTCTTTTTTTGGGCCAAGAAACACAAAAACCTGTTTTGATCAAAATAGGTGCTTCCCTTGTAGTGCAAGAAGCAGGTCAATTTTTTCCTTCCGATTCTCAAGACAATTATTCTAGAAATTTTGCAATAATCCAAATGCGTGAAAAGTCGAAGACAGTCTAAATTGGTAGGTTTTGTAAGCTTTTAATAATATTGCAAGATATTTATTTCTTTCATCGCTAACAAAAAATGGCCCTGTCAGCACTTCTCCAGCGGAATCCTATCAGACTAATAGTAATATCTTCCGTTCTCGCGTGTTTTTTGTAAACGGCCAATAAGCATGCTTTGGAACGAATACCGTATCGTTGTTTACGAATCGCCTTAGGTTCCATGCAATCGGCACATACGATGAGTCTTGAAGTACTAGCGGGAGTTCTTCCCTTAAAAGATCGATTCTGAGATCCCTCCTCTCGTTTACTTATACGATGTGAGGTTATGAATCCACTGGTAATTGAAAATTTCGAAATACTTGTCGAGCTTCAATCCCAAACCAGATTCATGACTGTGTACTTCAATCACATGTCACAAGAAATAACGCCTTCTAGTTATGTTCTGACATGTGTTAATATACTAGATACTCCCGATTCCACTTCATTTTTCGACACGTCCATGCAAGAGGAAATTCGTAGAATCCCGGATCACCTGCGCTCTCTGGAGATCCCTAAAATATTCATAAGTAAATACCAACACATTGACTGCCATAAAATGTTCTACACTGATGGGTCACGAATCAATGAGGCAGAGGTATTTTCAACAATAACACCTCGATCTCTTCCAAGCTTACAGAACCTGCCTCCGTTTATACAGCCGAACTAGCAGCAGTTCACTATAGTCTGGAAATCATTGATACTTTACTTCCGAGCCATTATTTCATCCTCACAGATAGCCTCAGCACAATTAAGGCACCACGCTCATTAAAGCTTGATAATCACGCTCCGTTCTTTTTGAAGAAGATACGAGAATACTTAACTAAATTAACAAATAAATCTTATCAAATTACCTTAGTGTGGATTCCCGCTCATTGCTCCATACCGGGTAATGAGAGAGCGGATAATTTAGCCAAAACAGGAGCGCTGGACGGTGACATCTATGAAAGACCTATTGCCTTCAATGAATTTTATAGCGCTTCTCGTCAGAGGACGCTTACTAGTTGGCAAACATCATGGGATAATGGAGATCTGGGACGGTGGCTGCACTCAATTATCCCTAAAGTACAGGCCCGTAGCCAGGAGTTTATTTCGGGAGGGGCTTAAAAAATTATTGTATAAAGCTTTTTTATTTCGATTATACAGGTTTTAACCTTATGGTTATTCGCCTCTTTTTGGGTTAGAAAATTTCTTTAGAAAAATTTCTAACCCTACATGTGCGGGATTGATGAACGAACCGTGATGAGCTGCGTAAAAGGTAATCAATTTACCAACTACGCTTTACCCGCCCCTGCATAAAGCTTTTAGTTCTAATTACTTCATATTGTCACTAGAAACTAAACGAAATTTTGAAAAGTTCTTAATGAAAACAAAGCCAAATCTAAGACAATCCATGTTCTTTGTCACAAGAAAGGCTATAGTACATCAACGAATTATTGATGTTTAATTTGATTTTTATTATTTATTTTTATTTACAAGTTACAATTTACTCTCGTTGCAACAATGGATATTCTAGAGTTCTCAGTATTTATGCGCTAACCGAATATGACAATCCTTGACGGTGCTGGAAAACGCAAGGTGTTCTAAGCTACACGTTTAAAAGGTGTAGATGACGCTAAATCGAAATGAGTAGAAAAATATCCATAAAATGTTCGATCGAAGAGAATGTCGAAATTTGCACAAAATCTTCTGATTTAGCAAACGAATTGTAGATGGTTCAACTTCTATTTTCTTGATCTGGCGTCCTGTAACTATTACCAGTTCTAATGCTAACATAATTTTTTGGCATACCCCAGTTAGGAAGGAGGATCTTTGGTGATCAATAGGATCAAAATATATGGGTCATTCCACGTCTGATTTACAATCAAAATTTGAATTCCTTCCATTTTTTTTCTTGCATTCATTAGTTAAAGTAATTGACACGTATTTTTTATTTTGGCTAAATATGATTTTTTTTCAAGTTATTAGTTTCTGAACTTTTGAAGTTTATAACATTGAACATTTTTCAATCACTTATAACTCGGAAACGATTCGATATATGGAAAAAAATATTAAATAAAAAAGTTGTGAGCTTACTGAAAAAAATAGCAATTTCTTTTTGTTATATAACTTATGAAATTTGCAATTGTTTGAAACAAATTGAATTTTTTAAAGTTGGACCAATTTTTTACTTATTATTTTCTTTAAATATTAAAAATCATGTTAAAATAATTGTGCAAAAATTTGGGAGTGGATATCAAAATACTTTGCGAGATATTACAATTATAAACTTAAAACAAGGCAATTTTACACCAAACGCCTAGTGATAGGCCTATTGTAATTGAAATATCTCGTAAAATACTTCGAATTTCTTTCTGAAATTTGTACACAATCTTCTCGATATAATTATAAATTATTTGAAAAAGCTAAAAAGATTTTTTTGGCTCCACCCTGAAAAAAATTTGTTACTAATATTTGCATAATACATAAATTATTTAACAAAAACAAATATTACAAAAAAAAATCCGCCGAGATCTTCCGAAAACGCAGCTTTTATTATTTAATGCTTTTTTCCAGAAATCTAATAGTTTCTCAGTTATGAGGGAATGAAAAATGTCCAATTCTATTAAATTTATAAAACTTTAAAAAATCACTATATTATTAAAAGTCGATATTTGTATGTATGTGATTTATGGACTCCCAAACGGCTTAACCAATTGCCGTAAAAATTTATGCATAGTAGGAATTTGTTATGGAGCGTGTTTGTGTGCTATTGGTGGGGATTATCTGCCTACAAGAAGGCGCTTCGGAACAAATTATGGTTTCCTCCTATTTCGTTGAAAGTCGCATCAACGTGCGATGGGTATTAGCTAGTACTTTATAAAGTTCAAAAACTCATAACTTGAAAAAAAAAAGTCAAATTCAGCCAAAGTAAAAAAATCGTGTCTATAATTTTCAGCTAAAGAGTGCAAAAAAATTGAAGGGAACTAAAATTATAGTTGTAAATCGTGGAATGACTCGCATTCTGCAAATTTAAGACTTTTTTGGGGGTATTCTCATGTCAAAAGCAAATATTTTCTAAAGTCCCCCGAAATCAAATTTATTTTGATTACATAACTATATTAAGAAGATTATGTGAAAAATTCAGAATGGAACTCGAAGTGTTACGAGACATTTCAGTTATAACAGGCTTTTCGCTGGGCGTTTAGTGTAAAATTGCCATGTTTTATGTTTATAATTGTAATATCTCGCAAAGAATTCCACTGCCAAATTTTTACACAATCTTTTTAACACGATTTTAATACTTAAATAAAATAATAAATAAAAAATTTGGTCCAGCCTTAAAAAAATTCAATTTGTTTCAAGTAATTGCAAATTTCATAAGTTATATAACAAAAAAATTGTGATTTTTTTTGGTAAGCTTATTTGAAAACGCAACTTTTTTATTTAATATTTTTTTCCATATATCGAGTCGTTTCCGAGTTATCAGTGATTGAAAAATGTTCAATTTTATAGACTTCAAAAGTTCAAAAGCGAATAGCTTGAAAAAAATATAATATTTAGCCAAACCAAAAAATACGTGTCAATTATTTTTAGCTAAAGAATGTAAGAAAACAGTTTGGAAGATGCTTGACGTTTATATTAAACGCACATTGCTCTAATCTATTACAGAAATTCAATTTGCGTATGATTTAACTAACTTTCTTTATTCAGGCCAATATCTAGCATAAAATGAGTTTTGTTAGATACCATTACTAGCGATAAATGTTAATTTTGGGACAGTTTTTGTACTCAGTTTTCTATGAAACTTCTAATTTTTTATTATACAATTCGTTTACTTGAGTCGGTTCAATGCATTAGCTAAATGAAGCCTTGAGTCTTTAATATATTTCCACGATGTAAACAATGAAAATGATAAAACGCTAATGGTTGTCCAACAGATCTCGTGCGATTGACCTGTTTACTGATTGAGAAATATTTTTCATAACCAACCGCGTCTTGGTGGTCGTTCATATCTATCTTGTACACTTCCGTATTATTATCGTGGTAACTGCTATGGACATGGCAGTTCGCGAATATCTGATTTCATTTTTGTTTTGTCCCCTTACGGGCCACCAGTGTCGACTTCCTCAATGATAATGCTGACTGTTAATTTTGAGATACTAGACGCAGTTTTTGCCGTCAATATTATATGAACAGCAGCCACAAATTTGGCAATTGTTTGTTTTTCAGGTAATCGTATTGGAGACTATGGATGTGCAAAGATGTAACGTGTATGATGATATTATCGCATTGCGTTTTGTGCGTGCAGGGTCAGCTAGGACGAAATCCTAGCTGACCCTACCCGTCTAATTCCTAGATGAGTCCTTTATAATAAATTACATTTTTTCCAAATGTGACAGGAATCTTTTAATGGCCACGGTTCAAAGAAGTTAAGTTTGTTTATTGGGGCTTTAACCTCCTGGTCGTTCGCCCGCGGTTCAAGTAAGAGGTATCAGATCTTGTAGACGAACATTGATTTTCTCATCATCCATATATATGAGAATCAACCACGTATTACAAGTTGCAAAATGACTGGTTTCGCCTAGGCTAATTTGTTGAGTAACATAAGTACTGAATGCCTGACAAGGTAGAACTCGTTAAAGGCGATGTTCGTAAGCATAACCTCTATTTTCACCTTCAGCAAATATTCCCCATCATGAAATTCGGTTATGCAAAAATTCCAGAAGTCAATAGCCTCCACGTTTGGCTGGAGCACCACTTCTTGCTTCTACGATTCAATCATCCGACGGATCACCCCAGCAAGAATTAAAGTAACAGTTTCTTTTGTTCTTCCGACGAGTCACACAATATGAAAGGAAGTGTGTTATCAGACTCGGCATACTGAGTAGATATCGTGACCGATGTCTTCGGTGGCTCGAAATAGCAATCTTCCTCACCATTCTCCCATTAATTTGTTGAAACCAAACAAGATACAATTTTTTTACGAGTTACCGAAAAACATGTTGCTTCTTAAATTTATTTTTGAAAAGTTTCGGGGGGGGCTTTAGCCCCCTAGCCCCCCCCCCCCCCTCTGGCTACGTGCCTGCTAAAGTATCAATGAAGGCATGGTTCAAAGGGTTGAATGTAAGTCGAAACTTAATTCGTGTTATGTCTAGACTCATGTCCAACCATTATACGTTGAATGCGCATCTCCGCCGTATTGGGATCGAAGAAGATAATCAATGTGCTTGCGGATAGGGTTACGAAGACATTGAACATGTTGTTTGGTCTTGCACTGAATATCGTGAAGCCAGATCCCAATTAATAGACTCCTTACGAGCCAGAAGAAAACCACCCTATGTACCTGTTCGTGATATCCTCGCTTTACGAGATCTTACATACATGGGCCATATTTATCATTTCCTGAAAACAATAAATATTCAAATATAATTATCTCCACAATGTTTCTAGTTTTTTCCCTTGCTACCCACAAACAATTTAGATTTCTTCGCAGTTAGTTAAGTTAGATAAAACGATATAAAGAAACAAATAAACAAAGATTACAGAAAAACTATCAATAGGTTTACAATGAAATTCAAGAAAATAGAGTATAATTAAAAATATTCAAAATGATGATTATCCTCAGTGTTCGCATTAGAAAGTGATTTTTTTATAACGTGATAGTCTTAAGAACCTTTGTAACATGTTATGTAAAAAAAACCCCGGCGTTAAAAAGCTTTTGCAAATGCCGTGTCAAATAAACGTTATATGAAAAAAAAAAATAATCATGCTGTCAAAATTCACTTTGAAAGAAAATTCCGGACAAACCGTAGCTCGCCGAGAATGGATGTTAACATTTTATGAAAGAGAAAAGTTTTCTCTTTCGTCTGCTGTTGTGATTTTTAATCGGCGATTAATGGTTTGTCCAGAATTTCCTCTCAAAGTGAATTTTGGCAGTATGCCCTTTGGCCCTTTTCAAAAAACACCGTTCTACCGATAATACTTTTAACTGCAAGCGCTTTAATGCAAGGTGACAGCCCCAGCTACTAACCTTGCTTATTTTGCTCAAAACAAAAGTTATAGCTGTTATTGTTTATAAAGAACAAAGATACGAAAGGGTTAAACAATCTTCTAAACGCGATTTGAAATACAGTAAGATTCCGTTTTTGGCACGATCCGTTTTTGGCATGCTCCCATTTTGGCACACTCCGATTTTGGCAACAAATGGGTTCCGTTTTTGGCAACATTCTTGTTGTACATAATAAGTCTTTAAAACTGTGCAATAAATATTTTTTTATATCAATTGACATCACATTTGACTTTATTTCCAAACATGGAAGTCATATTAACTCTCAAGGGGCAAATCATTTTTTTTAAATTTTGTTAAAATTGTCTCATAGTTTCAATTCATTACTGTGATAATTTTGAGATGTTTTCGCAATGTTGTTTTGAAACAGTGTTAACTAAGGGTTAACTATATTGTACACTATGCGTGTTGTGTTTAATGATCATAATAAGTATAGAAAGGTATTATTTATGTATAATATAACTGGTAATAGTGTAACTAGTGTCTGACGGAATCAATTTTTATAGTAAGACCCAGAGCACTTTAAGAATCAAGTAAAGAGGAATGCGCTACACTGCATAATAAGACTAGTTCTGGAGAAAATTTTCAATAGAACCTTAGTAACATTGCGGGCCTCTTTCTCTTTGGATTATTACGACGTCAATACAAAACTTGGCACTAAATTTTCAGTACATATCGAAAGCTGACCATGGTGCGTCCCAAAGACGTATTTGCGAATACAAAACTGATGGCCCCCAAATAGTTTGGTTTAGCTTTGGAACATTTGTTAGTTTTTATTTGGCGATTTTTTTCAAATGAATGGAATTAGGGTGGTCCTTGTGGTTGAGGTGTTCAAAGTATCGACTGTTTAGATGTGTGAATTTTACCTGCGAAATTCCCTACAATATAATAACACAAATGAATTGAAGCAAGTTTGCTAAACAAACAAGGCTATCTATAATGGTTAATCTGTTATGATTTTTTTCAAAGATTTAAGGTAGGGAAAAATGGGGTTGCTTATATTATCTTTTGATGTGTTAATTTCTCGCAAATGCATTGTTCTAGAGATTTTTGGAAATTTTTTTTGGAGCACATTTTCACAGTAGCACTGATGTTTCAATCCCTTTTGTTTGGATAGTTGCAAGTGATTTATACAGGTTTTCTTTAAACCTAACTATCTTCAAACATTACAATTTGATGTTCATTCAATCAATTTCAATTTGAAGATCGACGATTGGTTAGTTATAGAGAACAAAATTTATGTATTTTTAAAAGAGCTATGTTTTTTACAAAATTGTTCATTAATATTCACGAAAGAATAGATAACAATCCCAGGAGCAAATGCAATGACAACATTTATCACACTTTGAAGCTTTTTTTATTATTGTACTTTTGCGAAGATTTAGGAATAAAACATTTATTTCTAGATATATTTTTCATAAAAAATGTTAAAATTCATTTTCTCAAGTAGTTTTTTAAATGTCATGTAGCACCATCTACATAAGTTATGTAGTATAAATGTCTTCAGCACATGTGTTAAAAATATCAAACAAACAACTTTGCCAAAGAAAGTTTTTTGATAGAACACCTCTGTCAAAAAATAGAACTGATCCAGATCAATTTTATAGTAAGACCCAGATAAAATTGAATTTGCTTATTTTTTCTTTAATCTCATTCCATTTAACATATGATTAAAAATCTTTGAAACATTTTTGAAATCGTAAATTGAAAATTTAAAGTTTAAAAAAAGGTTCCATTTTTGACACTGTTCCGGTTTTGGCAACTGAAAAAAATAAAATTGTTGCCAAAAACGGAATCCTACTGTATTTACAAAGAAAAAAAACCAAGATCGATCCAAATTTATAAATGATCAACTTGTTTATAGCACTGGAAATGAAATAACAAAGAAATATTTCAAAAAAGTTTTCGACGACTTCATACGAAAAAGATTTTGTTATTTGAGTTTTCTCCAGACATGGAATAGTTTACGAGTTACCAGTTAATGAAAAATGTCTAATTTTTTAAAGTTCAAAAATTCTGAAAACAATAATCAAACAAATATTATGCAAAAATACTTTTCGACTATTTATAGCCAAAAGAATGCGAGAAAAAATGTCCTATGAAATTAAAAATTATAGAAATACTCTAAAATTATACACACTCTTTTACCGAAAAGGACAATAATCGAATCTCTGGGTTTATCGAAACATTACCCAAATTTCAAACGGGCTAGAAAACGATAATTAATTCAATTTTATCTCAACCTGAGACGAACACAAGCGCACAAATTTCAAACCGTGGGATCGAATAAACTTGATGATCTGAAGAAAAGCTGTGCTGTCAGTCCTTTCCGCTATATATTTTACTGAATCACTTCCCGTCGAATGCGGTCTCTATCACTCTTGGTTTAAAGCTTCGCTGTCCTTTCCTGGGTCGCATAGAAAACCGTAAAACAAAATTAGTGTTACGTGCGTGTTCCTATCATACTCTGGCTGAAGTTTCCTTTTCGAGGCTCACCGCCCTTTGATAGTTCCATTCATTAGTTCACGCGTTCGTCGCACCGCATGCATGACATCCAATCACAGCTACCGGTGATTTTCAACACAACACTGTAGTTGGTGACCATAGACAAACAGAGGCACAAGCGAGGGTAGTTCCAAATCTCTTCTGATACCCCAAGCTCATTTCAGTCACGCACTCTCGCAATGTCTGTTTGTCTGTGACTGTGTGGAAGGACCACTGCTAGCGACGAAAGAACGGCAAAGCAGAGAACGAGGGTCCATAGTTAATGTGCATTTTAATCGTTTTATCGTCCCGCATTTCGGAATTGAGTCGAAAGCGACGAAAAATTCGATGATTGATGCGGCGTCAGATTTTAGAAATTCTATTGTGTGTCCATCGTGTTGCACTTCGCGTTTGCTCAATATAATCAAACTTGAAATCGATTTTTCGACGAGAAATCAAATGTTTGAAATTTAAATTTAACAAGTTTTCACCCGAACCAACAAACCGGTAGAGCGCGAACTAGCCCAGCTATAATATAAACTATTTTGCGGTACACCTGCTTTCAGTGATTGGACCGGGAGGCCGAGCATCGAATTCAATTTTCTCACGTCCGAGTAATGCGGGCCTTTTGCTGTCGGTGAGCGCGGGAAAGCGTATAGTGCCGGTTGTAAAAGCCATCGTTTTTCCCCATCGCCCGAAATAGACGGGTCGTATGGTGACAAAACTATATACGCGGGGTAGATAAAAGGCCCGCATTTCATCTGATATTGTATCTGCCAGCAATGGGTAGCGAGTGAGCCGTCCCATCATTACGACCCAGTTAATGGGGATATCATGTACCCATTCGGAAGGCATAAAAGAGCATTGCGTTTATTGTTGTTTATTGTTGTTTGCATGTTTGTTTCATTCGTATAATGCATAACAGGTGCACGAACGGGTACTTCCAGCATAGATATTTAAATTACGATTACATTTAAATACTACAACTATGCTTCGAAGTCGTTGTCATCCTACAATAATGCGATACTTTTATATTTATAGAATCGGTGTTCAAAAGTTCCGCATGATGTTTTGAAACATAGATAATTTATGTGAAATGGCAACAACAAAAGTTTGGCTGAATCATTCTGAGTACAGTAATAAATGTGATACCATTGCAAACACTTACTGGTACTACCACTTTTTTCAATTCCATGATTTGACACAACTTACACCATTAAACGAAAACTATTGTTGGTCTATTAGAATTTACGCATGCAGTTTTCCAGTACTGCTTCCTGGTCTGGCTTTTAAACTGCTGTGTGAATGCTTCTAAAACTACTTGGTTTGGCAGTCCAAAATCAATTGTTGCCTTTAATCCAAAAATTACATGTTTTATATGCTATACACAAAGCTGAGTACGAAAAAGAATATCTACAGAAGTGGTTGCTACAATTTATCAGAAGCCACGAAACATCAACTCTGTCCTTGCCTCTTTTTATTATTCAAATTCCGTTCTGGAGTGGTATAATGCCCAAACGATTAAATATGTGCCAAAAACAGCCAATCTATCAAACTATCCTGAACTTTGCACAATAGAAAAGTACTGGGCTATATTTTTTTCCGTTTTTTGTTATCGACTAAGATTGAAACAGCATTATTTTTGGCAACAAAACAACGCCGCTAGGGCAGCAAGCGTGGTTTCAACAAACGGTCACTGGGTCACCAGTCAGAGATGATTTTTAAAGGACATATCAATACAAGAAACAGTGCCAATCACATACTTCCCGTCCCAAACTGGGCCACTCTCATGGTGTTTAGTTGAAATTGGGACTGTGCAGCTAACTAAATAGAACATAACCTGGAAAAAGAAACAGTTCAGCGATATTTTTATACTCATCGGTAGAGTAAAGTTGACTATTCTTTAACAGTCATGGCTTATGTTTTAACCAGCGAAAGGGAGACAAATGACGGACACATTTGTAGAATTCAACATAAGTCGCGACAGTAAAGTTTTGTTAAAAGGTAAGGTAGTTATTATGACACATGAGAGCTAGTTTTTTTTAGCTAGTATTAATGTGCTCCGATTTTGATGAAAATTTCAGGGTTTGTTTGTGCATATGTGGGATGGACTTTAGACCGTAATTTTTTTTGGCAAAGGAATTTTGTTTACCTATTAAATATTTATTGGAGAATCTCTTTAAGAAGCAAAAAAATGCGTCACCAAACCTTACTCTGGTTAGTCCCAGCTCGTGATTGGCGCATCATGCATTTTCTTTGCTGTGGTACGTACAATCGAATGTTCAGCCGCAAGCCGCTGGACGGTGGTTGATGGAATAGAGAGTCCAAAGAGCTCCTTACGCCCATTTCGCACAAAAGTGCTAAGCGTCTTGAAAATATCTAAAAAAATAAAAAAAGTGGCCTTAAGCTTTCCAAAACACTTATCTTCTATTTTTTTCACCTATTTGATGCTTTAATGACGGTTTCATCATTATAACGATTTTCATTTTGAAGATGGCAAAAAAAATTAAACATTTTGTATCTCCTTTCTAAAACAACCAAAGAATGAGATTCATCTGTCAAAATTTATGTCTTAGAATAGCGGTTCTACTAATGTGTACAACAGTCAGTAAATCTTACAATTTTCTGACAAATCAAGGGGTTACCCCCACGGTCTAAAAAGCCTCGGGTTCCCCTACATTTTATAATAATGCCAAACCTGAAGCTAAACTTTAGAAAATTAATGAAAATGTATTAAATGGCCCTCGGACATACCTCACGGAACCTCTGTATAAATCCGGAACCAAGTATCTGGCCAGACCACCACATACAGCCTAAACTTGAATGAATTCACGATCATTTACAGGTTGAATGTTTGAAAATACACAACCCTCTTGACTCCGTCCTGTTGGTTTGTACTACGTACGTCAAAATTACATGAAAACCGTGAACTAGAATCGCTACACCAAAAACGCGACCAATATGAATTACATGTTAATAAGCATGATTCTAATGCGAAATGTGCATTATAACTGGTATAAAGCATATAAAGCGTTATTGGTCCGGGACAAAAATGCATTATGCTGCTATGACACCGTAAACACTTACATGATTCCACATTTGAAAATGTATTGATAAGTTCCACGTTATCAGAGTATTGGTATTAAAATAACCAGTGCTGAGCTCCATCACTGTACTGATGGCAAACCTGCTAGACAAAAGAGAATGAAACGGTTGGCAGTTAAAACAGTAAGCGATGCTCATTGAGTTACGGTTCTCATTCCAATGAATTGACAACAGTCAGTTCTCTTCTGAATCTCTCACTCATTGGAATTATTATTGAGAGGAAGGGAAGTTGACCCTCATTTTATTAACAATATAAATACGGTTATGACGGTCATCTTATTATAAACAACGAGATAGAATTAACAAACAGGCGGTTTCACATAAATAGCACATAAATGCATAAAAGAAACAGAAAGTTGGAGAAAAAATCAACAAAGCACCGCATGCTGCCTGAATACAATACACTGATAATATTTCGTTTACCATACCAGTACAAAATAAATGGTACTCAATCTGTCTATCATTTCAAAGCGTTCTCTCTCACGGCTTCTGTGAGAGAGAGAGAGAGTTAACTGAAAAAAAATCTAAAAGAACCCACAATTATTGATACCAGCTTCAAATCCAGTGCTCTCCCTATCTTAGAGATGTGTCATATCTCGACTACTCCCCACACAGTCAACCGCCGTACAGACACCGACAACCTAAACAGCGCATACGCAAACATCCTGGAATCCATTAGAAAAATGAGAGAGATCGATACACGAAACCCGATCGCTCTCCAACACGTAAACACCACAAATACCCACCCAAAATAGATTCAAACCATTACTACTGCACACCTAGAAAAAAAATAGTGTAAATTTACGTCTCCTGACCCTGACATATAGGAGCATCAAAAAATGACTTAGTTTTACGTTTGATTTTTATTTTACGTGACGTTTAATTTCGTAAATGATGTAATTTTATTCCACATACAGCGTTTATTCTGAATGGTAGGAAGTGTAATTTTATGTCATTGCGCATGTAAAGTATATGTTTCATGTAAAATTAAACGGAACACGGTAATGTTCCGTCATTTGGTAAATTACGGTTTGTTGAATTGTGTCATGTTTGCAATTACGTCAACGATAAAATTAAGATTTTTTTTTGGTGTGTGCTTATAGTGACCAAGTGCGAGTTCTCAGGGAATTATCTTATTCAATTGGAGCGATTTTATACTTATACTGTCTCATTGCTACCAAAATCCATACTATACGATCCCCCAAACTATGATAGGTCCCACAGTGAAAACAAGCGATGTTAACCCTCTCAGACCTGACAGTTTCCCGTATGCAAAACGAACCGTGACATTGCCGAATATTGTCGAGTGAGTAGCACTTCGCGAACATTATGTTTTTATGTTTATTTGTGTAATACATGTAATACAACAGTTAATTTCTTCAATAAATTAGGCCCTGAAGAAGATCCCAACCACGGATCGAAACGTTGGCGAAGATAAGTTAGAATCGACGCAAATTCTTACGTGACTGCACTGCCGAAAACATTTCCCGTTCTTACAATTTCCACAGTCGAAAAGAATCAATTTACGAAGTTAACTGAAACTCTGTCCTAGGAAAATGGAATGAAATAACGGTCATTTTTGTGGTGAAACGGTCACTTCATATTTACCGTCATCGCAGTACTTGTTCTGCTTGTTTGCATGGTATGACGTCATGCTCGTTTTTCTCCGGATTTTGACATAGACTCTTTTGTGAACAAAACATCAATGTTGGATCAGCAAACGATGAACGAGTTTGTAGTTGGCTTATTACTTTGACTGACTACAATGATAAAGGGCGGACACGAAATTATTGCGACACATTCAACAGGGCATAACTTTTTTATCATTGGGTAAAAATCAACCAAATTTTGCACACTTTCTCATTGATGTGTATTGTTTACATGCTATCAAACTCGAAATCGTGTTTTTCGATTCAACGAAAATGGAGGTGAACCAACGCGTGTCGAGATAACAAATTCTTTCCAAACACCTGGAATTTCCTGACCTGTAGCACCGGCAGTTGGGAAAAACGTTGAGCATTCACCATTCAACCGTTTCCAGAGTGTTAAAGCGGTTCCAGGAGCAGTTGACGTTGGACCATGGCAAAGAAGCTGGAAGAAAACCGGGACCGGAGAACAAAAGACGAAGGGAAAGGTGAAGTGGATGATTAAAGCAAATCCCAACAGCTCAAGCCGTGATTTGGCTAAAAAGATCGGCATGTCGCAGAGCTACGTCCAGAATGCAAAGAAGAGAGCTGGACTACATACATACATGGTACAGAACTTCCCAAACCGCGATGAGCGGTAACAATCGACGGCTAAAACTCGGACACGGAAGCTCTACGAGAAGATGCTGACAAAATATGGCTGCTGTGTGATGGACGACGAAACATATATAAAAGCCGATTTTTAGCAAATTCCTGGGTTGGAGTTTTTCACCGGCAAGAACAAGTTCTATGTGAACGACAAATTTAAGAAGAAGAAAATGTCGAAGTTCGCCTCCAAACATCTCATTTGGCAGGCCATCTGTTCTTACGGACTGATGAGTGAGCCTTTCGTGACAAAGGGTACAGTAAATGGCAAGATCTACAAATCTGAGTGCCTCGAGAAGCGCCTTTTGCCGTTCTTGCAGCAGCACGACGAAGCTCCGCTATTTTGGCCAGATTTTGCATCATGCCACTATTCTAAAAGTGTCATGGAGTGGTATGAGGCCAATTCTGTCCATTTTGTTCCAAAGGACATTAATCCGCCAAACTGTCCGGAGCTGCGCCCGGTTTAGCAGTACTGGGCAATGATGAAGTGGGAACTTCGGAAGAGCAAGAAGAGAGTCAAAGACGAGAAGGACATGTTAAGAAAATGAAAAATGAGGAACTGGTACCGGATGACACTGTAAAGACTTTGATGGAGGGCATCAAGCGAAAATGCGTTCAATTTTACACTCAAGGCTCCATCGATTAACTTTTCTTTTGATTTTTGAAGTAAATATATGTATAAAACTACCCTAAAATTTTGGTTTGATTTTAAACATTATAAGAAAATTGGCATGACATTTTCGGTGCCGCAATAATTTCGTGTTCGCCCTTTATTGGTTGCAAAATGTTCTATTGAAACATGCGGTTCCTTTGCAGTTTAAAAAAAACTATTTCGGGAGAAAACTGGCAGTAAAACCACATTTAAAAATTCTCATAAATCATTTGTAGTCAAGACTTAGATTTTCTTTGCTCAGACGATGACACATATGGTTTCGAAACTTTTGTGTTTTAGGAACGGTAAATGCTAGCAACATTTATTTTAACAGCGTTGATTAAATTTTTATGCTTCAATACCTTGAATTCACAAGGCCTGGTGAACCCTTGAAACTGCGAAAGCCCCTGAAAACAGCAAAAAAGAGGATGAACCGTCTGTATCAGAAATGCCGTACTCTGCAAAAACCTTAATAATATTATCCTAAGCAGTTTTGTGCAAAAAATGTTGTAAAGCAGTAGCCGCAAGACATACTTCTTGACATTCATTTTGACTTCATTTTGATTGTTCATTAGTAAAGTTAAGGCTAAAGCGAAGCTTCCATCGGTAAATCATGGATTTGTGTTTGGACTTCATCTCATCAGTATCTGACAGACCAACCTGGGCGGTGGTCAACTGTTTTCGTTCGCGTTCCTTATTACCTAATTTTTTAAAGTGATTTATTAACAGTACTATCGTAGCCCACGAGCCATCTTGGTTATGCTGTAGTATTCATTTTATTATTTTCAAAATTGCACATATTGTGTCGCATGTTTTTCTAAATGCTCGTTGACTTGATGGCATTGTGAGAGAACATTTGTTTGCCGGGTGATGCCAATCGAGCTGGCATTTCTTTGGATTGAGCAAACTAATTTCTTTGTTTGTTTGGTGCTTATTTGGCTAACTAGTAAACTAATCCACAGGGCATTAAATGTATGTGGGGAATACGCATGGTCTTGTTAGAGTGAAATGATGACTGTAAAGTCATATATGAGAATTTACAATTCGCGAGTAGGTTATATAACCAATTACCAATTTTCGGCATGCTAATTCACGTTCATTATAATAATTTTTCTTATTGTATTCAATAATTTCGTAAGATGTTGAGCTATGCATGCGCTATATTGTTAATTGCGACAAAATTAGAAGTCCCTTCTTTATTTCTTATATCATCTGCATTTGCTGGCTTCACCACATTTTCTTTAAATTAGTAATCCTTTCGTTCGTATTGTCTCCAACCTTGTTATAGTAATTAACATAAAAACATGCCCACGTGTCATCGGGGACTAGTGTCCACTGTCCGGCGGCAGAACCCAGGAATTGATCCGACGGGTTCCTGCCGTAAAAAGCGACAGAAACTTTTCTATACTTCATTTAGTGCACCTTTTGGACTTTCTAATTTTTTGTACCAAATTAGTTAATTAATCCTGACCATTCTTCTTATCCATTTATGATACTTCTCTTTCTAATAAAGTACACGAGCGTTAAATTTAAATTTTCAGTGCAGCTGCTTATTTTGGACTGCTAAAAATTATTTCATCTTCTCATCGTGGAAAAAAATCAATATATTTTTTAGTTGTAACTACAGTTTGCCTTCCACTCTTCTTTTCAGAAGTTTCTTGGTGTTTTTTTCTTTTGCTAATTTCTCTTCGGTGGAAATAATATGAAGCAAATGAAAAGCCCATAATACCCCCATGATCATGGTCCTATTTCACCTCCACTGTTGTTGTTGTTGTTTTCATAGTGTTTTGAATGGGATCAATCCATAAAAACACCATCATCATGGCGCTGTAGAACCCATATGAACACCATATTTTGGTGCTTTTATGCGTCGTTGAGACCATTTTATGGTGTTTTGATGGGTGCGAAATTTGGCGCGGACCATGATTACGGTCTTTTTAAGGGGTTGTATGGTGTCTGAACCCATGGGAATTTGCTAGGGATTACGATATTCCTAACACGTGTTTTAGGCCCCTAATGAGTCTCCTGGTGGCCGGGCGTCCAAAAACTCCTCAAATCTTGAAACGCGTTCGAACTCCAGCTTCCTCACACTTGTGGAGTGCGCAGTAGTGTTACGGCCTCTAACAAAAGCTGTGTTGGACTAGCATCGATCAATAAACAACTTGATGTTACCAGGATTTGTTTTTTTATGTTGATTATAGAGGTTTGAACCTTAAGGTCATTCGCCTCTTCGGGTAAGAAACATTTCTTATGAAAAATTTCTAACCCTATGTGCGGGGTCGGGACTCGAACCCAGGTGCGCTGCGTACAAGGCAATCGATTTACCAATACGCTACGCCCACCCCTCACCAGGAGTTGTATATTAAAGCAGGATGATTTGCTACTCTCAGGCATTATCATCTATTGAATCTCTGAGCAATTTCAGCTAGTCTCGATCAATAACGCAGTAGCAACCAAGGGTGGTCACGGAAGCTCAAACTCATGTTCAGTATCTGGTAGACCAACTTTACAATCAGATCGATTTTCATTTTCCAGGATTTTTGGCTACCTATGTACTACCCATGATCGCATAGTTGTCCCGTTTTCTGTGAGATTTCCTATCTTTATGGGACTGATATGCGATCATAGGCAGTGTAGGTGTCATAATCGATGCTAAGTTTACACCAACGATAGTATTTATTTTGCTTAGCACCTAATAACTTAATACAAGGTTAATTTTAATGTACGTTTGAAGCATCCTACACAACTGTATCAAAAGATGGTCCAGGAATCCATATTAAAGAAGAAGCAGGCATAGCTGCAACCCTTTTGAACCCTTCTAACTCCTAAATTCATGAATTAAGTTACAATCATCGTTGATCTTTGGTCAGTTGATTTACCGTCAACTAACATAAGCGTCCTTGTACCTTCTTAAGTACGAACAATGCATTCATTACCTTATATAGTAGTCTACTAAATAATGGAAATGTCCAAGTAAAACGTGAGTGTAACCATATTGAGTGTTTTTTTTCTGATGCGATCAATTTAACTATTCATACAGTACACACAATGATGCGGTCATACAAACAGGTAACCCTAAAGTGTGTAATGAAGTTATTCAGCACCAGCTCGTGTGTTTCAAAAGAGGGCCATTTATCAACACTCAACCCTGACTAAATGAAAAACGACCGAAGACAAACGGATAATAACTTGTGTCTAACTCAATAACGCAAAACAAAGATAAAACTCCTACAAATCTACGACCACATCTCCTCAGGTTTGGTCTTCGCGCGCTGCATTCAAATTGAGCAATATCTCCACGAAAGGCAAAGAGTTAAGCCCCGAACGATGGGCCACAGTTTCACGGTCAAACATCTATAAGTGTTATAAAAACCTGAAAACCATTGTCACAGTCGTCGAATTGGCGGAATTTTTGTTATTCGCAAAATGACAGAAAATCTGCAGAATTGAAATGCGATTTAGAGCGCGTCCGAAATTATACGGGACATTAGTGATTCCAATATCCATCAGCGAAACGGAGCAATAAAAGACGACGAGGACGACGGCAATTACGGCAGCGGCTAACGTGATTAGGTCGAACACATGTGACGTGATACAAATGTAGAGCATGTTCCACCAAGCTGCTTTTAATTTAAGAGCTATTCCTAGTAGGCATGTTCGTTAACGCGTGTAAGGTCGCTAGAAATTCGAATAAAAAATTGATTCCACCTGGTCACTCGAATCATTGTCATCTCTCAATTTAGTATAGAAAATTAAACCTCTTCTATTGTTGATTTCATAACTGTAGTTGACCTAGTTATTAGGATTAATTGGCACCGTTTAAAGGCAAATGCAATCACAAAGAATTCGATTTACTGCGACGACGACATCAGCAGAAAAATAACCACAACCGATGCCAATTGAAAGTCAAGTACCCAATGAAGACACAAACCGAGATCTTCACGGTGAATTCCGATCGGCGGTGGAGGCGAGGTGTTCGATATTGGCAGTACCACACGACACTGATTGAGCGAGCTTTGTTGAAGTTAGCGCCAAATGGCGTTGCAGAATTACCATTCAAATTGGTGTGCACCATGGCGAAGGGAGCCCCGGGGATAGCTGTCAAGTGTCTTGTTGTGGGGATGGTTTTAAAACCAGTTAGGTTTTAAATCATTTTGGATGAATTGGCAGGTTGGAGAATTTTTCGATTTCATCGTGGACGAACAGCTACTGTGGGGTGTTATTTCGACTGATTAACTATACACTCGTTTAATCAATTTGATCAGTCTTTTGTTGAGCAAATCCTGCTATGGTTGACTCTACCGTTTCCGGCATGAAAATTTACATAAAAACAACATATATTTGAACTGAATTGTTACCATCAGTTGCTTTGCGTTGAATTGCAAATTTGGGTTGAAGAAAAACTTGGCATTTACGCAACTGAAGTGACAGAGTTATACCTTGAAACATTAAATTCAGTGATCGTTCGGGTTTCATAATTTCCGGTTATTTTCATATCGTAGCTCACAGTTTGTTTTAAATGCGCCACTTTAATAGTCTATCCCAATAGTCACAGAATTGGTTGATTGCATTCAAGCATAAATATGACATAGAATTTAACCTAGTTCATCATCATTCTAGCGTATTGAACAAATCATTAAACCACACCAACTGGGAAATATTCAGAAACAAGCACTTATTACATTCCTTTCAAGTCGTTTTTATTACCTTTGACCGAAGACAACTACAAACCTGCTGTGATCTACTCCACCACCATCATAACCCCTGAAGGCATACATCTATGAAAATTCTTCTTCAAACTGTTTCACGTCCAACATAAAATGGAAACAAATAGATTAACAGCCGTAAACTATCACGTTCGACGATTATTGGCATAGGAAATGACGGATTGGCCTTATACGGAGCCTTTCATGTGGCTTTTCTCATGTATCACCTGAAGACACGACTGCTCTTACTCATAGCCCGGTGTTCGGTACAGCTCAACGAACGCCTCCAATCCGTCGCCGTGGAGGCGTCGGAAGGTTGATCTTCGTAGCGAAACATACATGCAGCCCCGTCGTCTTCCACCCACATAGTCACACCGGTGTGAGGCGGTGTCATACTTGGACGCATGGAGAGCAGCTACACTCAAAAGAACACGATAATAATCACCTGCCAAGACACAGCAAACATGTTCATTAATATGGAAATTATGCTCGCTCGTGTCCCCGGTTGGGTCACGAGAAGGCGCGTGGCAATGCGCTCATTCTCCAAAGGAGGACCTCTTCTAGAGAGTTGCTTCAAAGACGTGACACTGCCAGTGCTTGTGTCTTGTTTCAATCTTTCAGCAAACGTAAGCAAAAGACAACGGATGTGGCGCGGCTGATAATTACTAAACAAATAGCTTCCAATCTGTTTTCTTCATATAAACTCTAACTGATGGATCGAAATGACACTTGTCTTTGTCAGAATTGTACTTTGCAGTATTTGTTCATGGATTTTGATTTGAAACAAGTTATTACTTCGCTGAATCTCTGCATAAGTAGATATTTGGTTCTAACCATGTTGTGCAGAGATGATTTAATAAGATAGGATTAACTTTTCGATTTAGTCTCATCAGTATATGGTAGGTGTGCAATGTATTGGCTTGTTAGTCGAAACATGTTTTTATTTCGCTATGATCTCATCAGCGATCAAAACTTCTATGCTTACGGGACATCATCAAATTATGTACCTTTTCGGATTCAACGACCTTGTGGTGGTTAAGTCGGCTGCGATATACTGAAGAGACTAAATCGAAACCTTTATTACCAACATAATAATAGTATTTAGTATGTGAAATGATATTATAATTGATCGATTCTTCTAGCAGAAAAAAATTGTTTCATAACCCTCGATACTAATTGTTGTGTATGTATGCTAGTGGGCGGTACATGTGCGTAACGCCAACGAGTTTAACGTGTTGTTCCAGTATCAGTTGTTATTAGGCGGATGGAAATTAGCTTGTTCAAATTAGCACTACTAACTAGTTTACTTTCGCTTAATTTATACTGATACTGTTTGATCTCTTGGTAAGAAAATGGTCGCGACCTCCATTTTTAATTTTATGTAGGTCTACACAAAATTCTAAATATGATAAGGGCATTTTAGCACATAGCACGGAATAACACATATTTATTGAAGCATGAAGTTGTAAAATTTTAATCCAAAAATGTCCAATCATACAACGTAACAGAATATCGAATTGAGGGAGTGGCTTGGTTTACTATACCGAAAGTAGCGAGTTTTTTATTGCTTACATCAATAGATAAACTATCTAGTAATATAGAACAACAATCTCACAACGCAAACCAAAGTATTTTCGAATATATAAAGTGGAGTGCATAGGAGCGCACTGATGACCGTAATCGTGGGGAATGCCCCTTACTCGCCCAATCGATTTTTTCGCATTTTCTATACATTTGCCATAGGTCGTTTTTAACAAATCAATGTTTGTTCTCTTCACAATAGAACTACCCACCAAAAATTTATTATGAAAGTTCAGCAAAAGAAAATGCTAAAAGCTTAGCAATCTAATTTTAACCATTAGACAAATTCTTTTTGCTGAAAATTCTGCAATTTAGTTCTAGTAGTCCAGCACAGATTACTGAAAATTCGGTCACTGTGCTGTCATTTTGACAAATCAATTGCTGAATTTTCAGCAAAAAGAATCTGTCCAATGATTGAAATTAAATTACTGAGCTTTCAGAATTTCGATTTGCTAAATTTTCATCCCAAAATGTTGATGTGTATATTCTACAGGAACCCAATATCACAGTTAGAAACCGATTTTTAATACTTTTTATAGTAACTTGTAGTTAAAATTTATCATTAAAATACGCATTTACCACCAAACCTTGAATAAAAGTTCCAATTTCACAAATTTCTTATGTTTTTAGATTCATTCAGGAAACAAACTACAGGCAAGACCCGTTTTTATCAGCCCCTTGGTGAATTTTAGGTTAATAGAACGGGGACATTGGCAAAATCGGGACATTTATTTTTCTTTCTTTTTAATAAACTGAAGCTCTTAAAATATTCTTCTTTAGTCCCTAGAAATAGCCTCATAACCCTTTCTGATTATTTAGTTTTAAATTTCCCTTGAGGAGGTCGACAGTACAAAATAAAAAACGCTTTTAATCCACCTAACAGTGTAATGAGACATTTCTTATAACTCTTATCACTCTCTTCGGATATTATATCGTTTGAGAACATTTAGAACTTGATGCTTCGCGATGTTTTTGATAACACATACTACATGGGATGGTGGGAGGACACAGAGAATCATTCAAATCAGCATAGGATAACATCAGTGCTAGAAATCTCAAACCAAATCAATGGGAAAGCGAAAAAAATGCCTATAAAATAGACATACCAACGAATTATTGTTAATGCTCTGTTAATAAAATATCTAAATTCCTCAATCAATGCATTGTGGTGGGAAAAACTGATTTTTCTAAAGGGGTTATGTATATTGTACTGAGCCAAAAAAAATCGATTTTTTTTGGAATCGATTTGAAGTTTATACTTTACTCAAATTTCCAACGCGACTGAGAATTAAGAAATCAACGCTTTTTCTTGAAAAAACCCACCATTCAAAGAAAATCATATATTTCCAGACTAGGTTTTATTTCCTATTTAAGAACTATTGTGTTTTTTACATCCTAGATTGCATGATTCAGTGATCGAAACCCAAAACTTCATGACGTATTTGAAATTAATAAATTAAAATTTGTGTTTGCTATTGAAATTGAGAAAATGATTGTATATATAGTATATAGTCCCTTTGGCGATTGTTTACTTTTTCGGTCCCACCTATCAGCATTGAAGTATCGTCCTTACGTTTTTTTACAATACCAATTTTACAATTGGTGGGGGTTTGGTGAAAATCGATCTTAATGTCTAAACGGCATAATTCCGAAACCGTAATTTTTGAAGTTTTAAAATTATGCAGAATTAATTTTTCAGAAAATAGTAACAGAGCAAAAAAGTACCAAAGTCCAAAAAAATCAATTTTTGTCAAGCGTTATTTTTTCGAGTTTACATCAAATTTCAATGTTTCATGCATTATAATGTCATTTGGCATCAAAAATACAAATTTGATTTTGAAAATTTTTCATTTCAGTTTATATGGGAATTTGCTGTGTGATTGCACTCTTCAACTCGTAACTCCGGAACCAGAAGTCCAATCAATAAAAAATTCAATAGCCGATGGGAAGATTGTACCTTTCATTTGAGACTAACTTTGTGCAAATCGATCCAACAGAGGTCACATTTTTTCCACCTACACACATACACACACATACATACAGACATACATACACACACAGACATTTTCCGATCTCGACGAACTGAGTCGATTAGCATATGACACTCTGCCCTCCCGATCGGGATTAGATCGACGAATTTTAGAGTGAATGAGAAAGGCAAAAACATTTTTAGCATATGTTGAAATTTATGCATTTTTTGGTGAGCAGTTCTATGTTTCATAGACATAAAATTAATTTTAACTTCGCTTCCTATTAAATAAAGACCCTTATTACAGTACATCTCTACAAAAACGAGATCAATTTGAAAATAAATCTGAGGATTATGATTGATTATAGAACTCTGGAATTTTCTATTGGAATGTTTTCAGGCAGGAATTTAATATTGATGCTATTAGACAACTGTGAAGTCAAGACCAAGAGATCAGTTACATATCAGGACCCCATTCCGACAATTTATCAAAAGTCCTCATGATGTTTACAACAACAGGTTATCAATCTACGGATCAGATAATTGTTATTGTAATATTGAATTAATTCAGTCTGCATCAATAAATTTTCAACTTCAACCCAATATTTTTTTGGATGTTGTGGGGGGGGGGGGGTGTTGTATGGTGTTAAACCCCAAAACCTTCTCTTGGCTACGCCGTTGCTTGGAGTTATTTATTTCGCTTTTCATTTTCCGATATGTTTCAGATCGATCCGATGGTTATAAGTTAGAAAAATTGCAGTCAGAAGGTTCGCACAAATCAACATTTTTGTACTGATAAGTTATCAAGTTCCTTCCAGACAACTTGGAAATGTTCGGTGATTATTTCTAGCGGTTGTAGATAGTAAAATGAAATACAAAATTCGTTTTATCGAAATAATGTTTGGCTTATTTCAATGGATTATTACTATATTGAACAATAAATAGGCGACAAAGAGTAATCAACAAACAACAAGCCATAACTTTTAAAGTATTCAAAATAGATATTTAAAGTCTTTAGTAAAGTTATTCGCAAAAGTAAGAGCTATAAATTTGCTGAAGGCATCATTTCGATATAATCACTTCCAAAAAAAATTGTGAAAATATCTCACTCATAGGGGGATTAATCAGCAAAAGCACAATACCAAAAGAAAGGGCATATTGCCTCCATTAAATTCTCTGAAGATACTATTGACCTAAAATAAGCCGTTTTGGCGTTAATAATAGATTACATGTTTTTGGTCATATTTCTGGCAATGGGAAATAATAAAAATCTTTCATCCGCATTTAATGTTAAATATCTCTTTTGATAATAGTCCGATTCCAACAATTTATAGCTTGTCCGAAAGGTATTCGTTAAAGCTGTCTAAAAACATATAAATTGTTAATCTATATTGTCAATTTCGGCAGATAATTTTAAAAAAACTGAAAAAACGCCATTTTTACGCATTCAAACATTCATATCTTGGAAACTAAACATCAGAATCAAAAACAAATTAATAGCGTTCATACTGTTTTTTAGTTCTTTCATTTAAAATTGGATTTGGATAAGATCGGTTCAGCCATTGCTGAGAAACACGAATGAGAATTTGTCCGTTACATACACACACAGACACACACACAGACATTGTCCCAAATCGTCGAGCTGAGTCGATTGGTATATAAGACTCGGCCCTCCGGGCCTCGGAAAAAATCTTGAAAGTTTGAGCGAATTCTATACATTTCTTTTATAAGAAATGTAATAATATTTTTTTTGCATATTTCGGATCTTTAAGATAAGAAAAATATGCACAAGAGAGGATATACTCGAATCCAACTTGGTTCGTCCGCTAGAACCCGTCACTGCCTACTCTCAATTTTCATCGTCACATCAATTAAGGGTTATGTGTAAATCAAGTCAGTGAAGACAAAATCGGAGGCTGATATAATTGGGTCTTCACTGTAATGCAAATTGGAAATCTTGGTTTTATTGTTTTGGACGAGAATGACGACCTGCACTTTCCATTCCAACTAGGTACTGCCGAGTCAGTTTACAGAATGACCTAGGGTGAAGTGCCTATTTCCACCATACTAAGGAGGGCGCCTCAATGATTAATTAATTACTCGGCCTACAAACAATGGAATGCGTACAAATTGGCATCAATAGCTTTGCTTCGTTGCTAAGTACCAAAATAATAACATACAAGCGCTGAAAACAGTGAAATTCTCGTGTTTGAGCGCAACGAAAACACGAATCGAGTGCCCCTATTGTTGCGCTACCATTTGACTCAATGCGTTAAACAAAGATGGCAGACACTGCTCTAACCAACGGCTTCAAATGGGTAGCGTAATAATAGAAACATAGCAATAATGGGCTCATCACCCTATATATCCACCAATTTATGACAACTTGAACGAAAAAAAGCATAGTTGAGATTTTCAGAAAAGTGTTATAACTATGCTAGAAATTTCAAGAAGTTGTCTCTTTCTCTTCTCTTCAAAAAACTGCCTCTTTTTGCCATAGAGCAGGTTTCTACCCCTCTTCCATTAGAGGGGCGTCTAGTGTAGTGGGCAAAACGAATGAAGAAGGATATGAGAAGAGTTTGGAATCGGCGTCAGTGTGATGATTCCAGGGCTTTCAGGTCAGCTCGTAGTGGATATAAAAAATGTCTTAGATTTGCAGAGCGGGCTGGCTAGCAAAACCTATGCACCAATGTCTCTAGACTGAACGAAGCTGGCCGGTTGAAAAAAATTCGGAATAAAAAAGGAAGATTTTCAACTGAACTATTAAAAACCCAAGATAGTGTTTGTGTGACGAACGAAAAAGATGGTAGTAATCGTATTCTTTGCTCGTCATTAAGACAGGCAGAGATACGGAGGTTGAGTATCTGCGGCTGTCCTCAGGGTGGCGTTCTGTCATCTTTGTTATGGAACCTGGTTGCAGGCGGCTTGTTAAAGAAACTCAATGAGCTTGGATTTCCAATCTACGGCTTTGCTGATAATTACCAAAAACTAATTACTGGACTTGGAACAATCTTTGACTTAATGCAACAAGCATCAAGAGCTGTCGAATAGGGGTGTACCACATTAGGCATAAATACGTTAGGCATACGGACGTTTGGCATACGTATGTTAGGCATAATGGACGTTAGGCATAAAGACTTAGGCATAATGGACGTTAGGCATAATATACGTTAGGCATAATGGACGTTAGGCATAATTGGGCGTTAGGCACAAATTATCATATATCGCTTAGAGTAATTTATTTTTTCGGCGGTGATGGCCTCGGGTGGTACGAGCCTGCACACTTGATTTTTTTTATGTTGTAGAATTACACTCAATAAAAAATTACTTTTTTTATTTCGGTTGTAGAGGTTTTAACAAAAATTACTTTGATTTTAAGTGATTATTCACGTAAATGAATAAATTTCACTTTTTGGAACATATCACGTGGTTCCTGTAAACCACATCTGACATACTGTAGCATCGACGTGATTTACACATAACCCTTAAGTGAAGTGAAATGAATTCCAATATGGCGAATTTTTCAACGGAAATTTTGGTTTTTCTTCAATTACGCGGTGGAAATTGATATATTTTTTGTATTTCAGGGCCATTTACTAGTGTAAACATGGTGGAGTACAAAACATCAAGGGCAGCATCAATATTATAAATTTTAATGTAAAAACTTCCATATAAGTTAATTCGTTTACAGAGCACCTTCAAGAATCAGAATATTTTGGCTTAAATGGCACGTTACCGGTAATTTGTTTACAGAGCACCTTACAGGGCATCTTGATTTTATGTTAGTAGATATGTTAAAAACACGTAACTTTTACCTGTAGATGCACTACCTATATTTTACGGGGCCATCCGGTATTATTTACTTGAAAAGTGAAGTGGATTAAATCTATGTATGTTTTATTTCCCTTTTTTATTTCGATTATGTTAGTCACATTTTCTTTTTTACATTTTAACGAAAGTTATGGAAAGTGAACTCGAGTGATTCATAGTGATGCTGCCTAAGCTCGACCCTAATAAGCAGAAGACAAAGATTAAGCCCGTACGATATTAAGCCTGTTCTAATGACCCAGTCACTTCTAGTTTTCCGATCTGTTTACTTCACATCCTTGCTCTCACTTGAGTACTATTGCTCTAATTTTCATAACTTTCACTACCCAGTAATCTCTAGCTAATTCTAAGTATGTTTTCACGTAGCAATAACATGATTTATGTTTTGAGTATGCTCTGGTAGCTGATCAAACACGATTAACATTTTATCTTGCTGCATTTGCTTGCAGAAATCTTTGCTCAAATAAAAGAAGCAGACCGAATGCTAAACATGCGGAAACTCAGCTTGCGTCAAATTCTCGACATACAACCGGTAAACACTCTTGTTTAAAATTTATCTTATTTGTAATAAGGTATTAACAACACACATTAACTTAGATTATGCATGCATGGTATAATTGTCCAAGAAGAAAATATATGTTTTAAAGAACAGCTCATGAAAGAAAGAATTATGCATTTCATCATTCATTCAACGAATGTATGCATCTTGCTGCTTCTATATCGATTATCTCCCATATCATTCAAATCAATGATTATATTCTTGAGGCCATCAAAGATAGAACTACGGAAACTGTCTGATACGAGAGAGTGCTTTTTCGTGTACTGTGACGAGTTACAGAGACAAAAAATGTATCGTAACAAACAAAACATTCCTAGTTTAATGCTGATTCTGTCCACAATACAATTTCCATTGGTACCAACACTTAAGTTTTGTTCATTATTTGGCTTTATTTTTCCATATTTGGATGCATTTGTGTTGGTAATCCATCTAATAGGTTTGATATGTGCTTGAACCAAAACTGTTCACTTGCATGAAGAAAGCATCCAGCTCATCCACTGAAAAAGTAAAAAAAAATCTATTTTATTTTTTATTTTGCAGTCTCTTGTTAAAGTTATAAGAAGGCATGGCATAGCAAAGCAAAGTTTTTATTCTAGCACGAAAAAAACGAGCGCAAGGTTAAAATCTCTACAATAAAGAAAGCCTTACGATTACTTTTATATTTTTGTGAATTATGCCTATCGTCCGTTATGCCTAACGTACATTATGTCAATCGTGCATTATGCCTACCATACATTATGCCAATCGTCCATTATGCCTAACAACTTATGCCCAATGTATTTATGCTATTATCAGTTAACCCAAACAAAAATTCAATAGTTCTTTTCACGAAGAAGCGAAAAACAACCAGGATTCGTCCCTTGCAGTTATTTGGTTCTGAGCTACTGATATCATGAACATGAGTCACATTACTCCGCGTGTTAAATTCGAAAGTAAGCTCTAGATACCACGATAATGTGAACAGAATTTTCAAAAATAACGACTGAGATTCTGATATTATGAACCTACATCACACAAGTCGTGACAAAAATATCAAAAATTGTGACTAAGAACCAGAAATTATGAAAATAAATCTCTATCCGCGACTAAAATATCAGGATAACGTGAAGAGAAATTACGAGAATTATGACAAAGCCCCTGAAATCATGAATATAAATCACTTCACGTGTGATTAAAATATCAAAAATCGTGACTAAGATGCTGCTATTATGAACATGAATCACTCTACTCATGACTAAAATATCACAATAACGTGAATAGAAATTATGAAAATTGAGACTAAGATCCTGAAATCATGCACAAATCCCGCTAGTCTGACAGAAAAATCCGATTTGAATCTCATCAATAAAATACCACGGTAACGTGGTGAGAAATCACGAAAATCGCAAATAAGCTGAACATTGTTTGACTGCCGGCGGTGTGTTCCCAAATTATGAACATGAAACATAACAAAAACAACAACAGTAACGCGACCAAACATTCTAATGTAACGCGGACGAACTAGTTTTTTGAAAACACAAATAGTTTCATCAATACGAGATTTATTATTCACAATTTCAGGAACTTGTTCACGGTTTTCGTAAATCGTTCAGTTCACGGAATCATGATCTTTGTTCATGAATTTATGAACGGATTTTTAGTGTCGTGTTTAGTGTAGTGACAAAATTATGGTCTAAACTGTTCACCCAATGGACTTCATTGGCCATTTCAACAATTGTACTAAGGAGAGTAGATATGCAGAAAATAAGAATTTCGAGAATGAGCGTTCTGAATTTACCACCTTTAGGTGGTACTAAACTTTTGCAAGGATCTACGACTGGAAGTCAAAAATTAAATTTTTCATTTTCTTTAGAACGGTAGCAATCGACGTATATCTGATTATTTCCTTCAAATTTCTATTTTTCACGAATTGGCAATTTTTGTCGCATCAATTCAAGGTATTCCAAAATAAAATGACTTCAAATACATTGTTTCCGTTTGACATTTTTGGAGCAGTACGATGACTAATTACTATTTTGGTCAGATTTTGCTTTAAGCCACTATTCTTAGATCGTGCGAGAATGGAATGAGACTAATTTGGTGCATGTTGTACCCAAGAACGCGAGTTCATCTAACATGTCAGAACTACGTCCAGGAAACATAGAATACAAACGGGAACTTAGATAGACCAAGCATCAGTGTACAATGTCACACTTTTTATAAAAATGCAAAAAATGTCATTAAAATCACCCGTAATAGAGTATTCTTCCTAATTGAGGCTCGAAAACAGTGGCTAATGAGACCAGCGCTTTACATCTGCACAGAAAAAAATATTTTGTAATTTTAAGTTTATTTTCATGCACATATTTGGAGCATGAATATAAATGTAAAATTAAGTTCCACCACAAATACACACGACTTGTCGTGCTTTCTTCAACGAATTTTGTTATAATTTTACACGTGGATTGAAAATTACAGTTACTTTAAACGGAAAAACAATGCACTTCAATGTATTTTTACTCGAATACTGCTGTAAAATGAATGACATGTAATATTACACGAATGAAAGTGTAAAATTGTATGCTGTTTGATGCTCCAATTGATTTTAACGTAATTTTCAATCAAATTTTTGATTCAATCTTTGTATGTTTACATTTTTATTGATTTACATGTCGTTTAAATTTTAAATTATTTTTTGGTGGTTCACAGACCAGGGCTTTTTTTCACTTTGTTATAAGAAATGTAAAACACTCTGTCCTATCCATTAATAGCATATGTATATCAATTGTAGTGGATTGAATTAGTCATCGATCCCCTCATTGTTTAATTGATTATAATTATTCTATGTCAGACTGTGTTATTTAATTAACATGAACATGCGCACGCTAATCGCATTAATAGCAATCCTCGGAGTCGTATTGTCTATGCACTACAGGTATAGTTTCATTTTTAAAAAGGGCTTAATTTAGAAGTCAAATCATTGATGGATTGGATCACTAAATATAGCTATAAACAACCGAGTGAAGTTTAATAATGTTCAAATTTATTTTCTCGAAATTTTATTTTAGTTTATTTTCTCGAAATTTCGAGCAAATGTGCCTCATTCGAAACCACGTCTACAGATATGCAACTCAGGCCGCCCTCTATTAGTTCCCACATCAATAACCCGGCCAAATTGGACGGATGCTGGTTGCGTTGGTTGACTGCTGGATGCTTATACCTACTGCCTTGCCCATAGCATCGATGTGCGATTCCCAATGCCAATGCACTTATAAAGCGAGATCGGTGCAACTTTAACGTTCGCATTACAATGGGCAAATAAATATCACTTGTGTAGACAATTCACAATCGATCAAGTTTGCATAAAGCGTCAATTTGCATACGTAAGCGAATAGCTGCGGGATGATTGAAAACCGCATCGCTTTGCACGAATGATAGTGAAGTTCAACGAGCAGCAGTCATCACCTGACTATATACTATGGCAGTTTGTTTTGTCCGCCTGTGTGTTACTGTAGAACATCATCACTTATATTTATAGATAGTTTCCTCTTTTATTACGCAATTGAAAGTATTAGTCAATCTTCCGATATCGTAAATTTGTTCGCTTCTACGCAGGTTCGTCGCCTACGCCCGTTAAAATTTCTTCTTCTTTATGTTAGTGAAAATAACCAAAGCTAGGATCGTTTTAACATGTGTTTCAAAATTTAGGCGTAGTTTTGAGGTAGCGGTGGGTTCTACGCGAAGAGGCAACTGAAGTCATCATTCCAGAAATGTATTTACATTTGAGATGATTCACTATATGTAACAGAGCAGCCGTCGAATGAGGTGGGCTCACCTGATCTGGTGCAGAGGGATCTATGGTAATCCATTCTACTTATTCGTCCATTATTTGTTTTAATCAATTTTGATCTTACGGTGAAATTAGTCTTATCAGCATTCTTATGATGCAATTCTAATTAATCAGGAATGATTTCATATTACGAAAAAACATTTCCATTGTATCAATGCAACACATTAACGATTGTTCCAAAAACCCAATGCGCTAGTTCTGTTATTAATCTGAAAAAGCTGTCTTTTGTTAGACGATAAAGCAATAGAATTTCAATTAGGTGTCACTTTGATTCAACCAGTTTCCTATTAAAGAGCCCAGCTCAATTAGGTGGCAATGGCAATGAAACTAACAACCGCTGTGTTACTGAAACAAAGACGTTTAACGCCCGAGACCCCAACTGCTCCGACCGTGGGAATGCTGCCGGGGGGCGTTCATCTTTGTGATCTACTAAAATCAGTCCGGAAATAGAAAAATACTTTTACCGAAGATTCAACCTGATGCGTTCATCTCGCCGATTGTCGGTTAACGAACCTTACCGCATAGCGATCGGGAACTGGGTCTCTGGGTAAACGCCTGGCGATGATGTCGCAACTGACCCAGTAATAAACTTGCGGTAATGAGCGCCTTACCGCCGTCCGAGCTTAATATAATTTACTTAGTTAGGACAGAGAGAGAGGAAAAAAACGCATCAACCGAGCCATCGCGTCGTCAGCGTAAAATGAACGGAAATTAAACACTCGGTCGATCATCGCCATCATCGTTGTTGCTGGAATGAGCCTGCTACTACGGGTAAAGTGCTGACCTGCACGAATGCGCAGAGCCCGGTAGCAAAAAGGTGCAATTGAAAGTTTTTGTGCGAATTGTAGATGCATTATTGTGGCACGTGACTGCCCCAGGAGTTATTTGTTCCATTTATTATTACATATGTATTACTGTAACATTATTTGTTTTCTGTTTTCATACCCTATGTTATGAGATGTCGATAATTGGTGCAAGATGTCGTGTTTTTTTAGAAAAGACTTATATTTAATGTAAATTTGATAAAATATCAAAACTTCAGAAACAAACGCAATTCTAACAAAGCTTTCAACCTCGACGATTCAATTTTCAAAGAGAATGTTCTTCTCAAAGATGTCATTGATGGCTGAGGCTGGGCACATGATAATAGTAAAATTCGTACACGAGACAGGCATCTAAATCCACATCAACAAAGCATGAATTTTATCTTTGACGTAATTGCAAGCATGACACAATTTAACAAAACGTAATTTACGAAATGACGAATTTCTCGGCTAACAACCGAAAAATTGCACAAGTCTAAAATAGGCACTCTTGTTTAAAATAAGTCTCATTTGCATTAGGGTATAAATAACGCACATTAATCCTTTCATACCAATGTTGTTTATTTACAATAACGTTTTTAATCAGCTATAACTTTAAATTTAAACAGAATTTACTCACAAAAACAAGTAACACTAGTAACTGGGACTATTACCTTTTATTAAAGCGCTAAAAGTTATAATTATTGTCCTAAGAACTGAAGTTATTGCCATTAGTCTGATAGAATTCTGGAGCAGTGCCACCAAAGATATTTTCAGTTAGCGTTGATAAATAAAATTTTGATATATATTCGTTATTTCTCATTTTTATTGAAAAATGCTAAAACGTATCAATTTGAACCGTCTTCGACTATCTTTTCCTAGCATATAGCTAAATATTGAGCAGCCCCCAGCACTGCAAAAGAAGCATCTATCAAAACGAGTTTTTCATATTTCTTGAACCCTATGAACGCTAGAAACAAGTCGGAAATAAAAGGGTTAACTTATATTTTATTTCATATGCATGCATAGTGTTGTTATCCAATGAAGAAAATATATAACCTTAAAGAACAACTCATGAAAGAAAGAATGATGCATGTTATTATTCATTTAACGAATATACGAATATTGCTGCTTCTATATTGATTGTCTCTCTTATTATTAAGTTCAATGATTATATTCTCAAGGCCATCAAAAATAACTGTCTGATATGGGGGAGAGTTTTTTCGTGTACTGTGATGAGTTACCGAAACGAAAAAGGTATCGTCACAAACATAAAATCCATACCCTAAGGCTGATACTGTACAGAAAACTGCAAGTTTCCATTGGTTCCAAAACTTTCCTCGGCATGATACTATGCCTTGATGTGGTCCGAGGGCTTTTCCACCAAAGCAGTATTACAGTGATGATATCACAGAATCTTGGAATACGATTATTTTCTTTTTAGTTAAGCTACAATGTGATCAATTACTTGGCGACCTTTATTATCCACTGCCATGGTCAAATAATATACAATGTGGGTTTATGGCCCGATTCTCTCTGGAGTCACCCTTCTTTTATTGCTATATATTAAATTAGATCCATGTTAACACTCACTAACACAAATTGCTTATTCTCTAATATACACTCACAATCTCTCATTCCAAGCGTACAAACGTGGCCTTCGTGATAACACAAACCTGGTCACAATTGCGAACGCCCGCGATCTTGCCAACATTCAAACACCCGGTAATTAAGTGAACGTTTGCACCTAAAAATTTACTAACGCGGTCTCATGTATCAACCCACCGCTCGCGCAATCATGAATCGTTAACATCCGGAAGTCTCTGCCCTTGATCCTAGCAGCCCAAACTCATGCTTTTAGTTGGACAAATATAAATAAAAACTAGATAAGACGTCCACGCGCGATCGTTGAAAAACACGCGAACATGCGAATGGCCACACATTTCTAAAAATAATGTGTACTGTATCGATTTTTTTTTGCTATTTTCGGCAAATTTGAGACTAAGAAAGCAAAATAATGTGTCCACGCGAAGTTACATATACACTAGCACACGCGAAAAAAAAACGTCAAGATACAATCACTCGAGTCCTTCGCGATCATCCAAGTACAACCACATTCGCGATCTCGCAAACAGGATAACATCCCGGTGACTAAGTGAACGGTTTAGCACTTACAAATTCACAAACGCGGTCTCAAGAGTGAACCTCGAAATACCCGTGTTCGCACGATCATGAATCGGTTTCGTCCGGAAACCCCTATTCTCGACCCTAGTAGCATAAGTCCAATGCCTTCAGGTGGACCAATCAAAAAGATAGATATGAGCATCTATCTACTAAACTACACGTTCCATGGCGACATAAAAATTGAATTTATACACCCGAAGTTACATACACGCGATAAACAAACATACAAATGCTTGAGCCCTTCGCGATCATCCATGCCACCTACACCTGCGCTCTCGCAGACATGATAACATCCCGGTGATAATATGAACGTCTCAGCACTTAAAAACATTCAAACGCGGTCTCAAGCGTAAACCTACAGTCTCCCGTACTCGCGCGATCATGTATCGGTCACGTCCAGAGGTCTCTATACTCGATTGCAGAAGTCTAGGTCCATGCCTTCAATTGAATCAGCTAAAAAAGACCCAACTAGAGACTGGGAGATCGCAGGTTCGATTCCTGCTTGAGGACATATCTTTTCTCCGTGTTTCCAATAAAGATGAATTTTCACCGTTTCTTCATTCTCACCGTTCCGGTCATTCTTCTGTCTGTTTTCACGTAGACACGTTCATAAAAAAATCCTTAAGAAAGGAATAAAACAAAGACTCACGTCTAAACAAGGAATATATAAAGCTCCACTGGACAACACGTTCCATGTCGACATGACTGGGAACTCTAGTGATATGGAATATCTCATTCCGTACACCGAAAATATCGGTCCGCGTGGCCATCCAAGAACACACACACGAATAAGTGAACAGGGTTACAAAATCGAATTTATTCACGCGAAGTTACATACACGCTAGCACACGCGCCAAACACGTCAACATACGAAGGCTTAAGCTCTTCGCGATCATCTACGCACCCGCAAACGCGAACCCGCAAACGCGCGCGATCATGAATCGGTACCATCCGGAAATCTTTATCCTCCATTCTAGTAACTTAGGTCCATATATTCAGTTATACCAATAAAAAAATAAAACTCATGTCCACTAGATAACACGTTCCATGACGACATGACTGGGAACTCTAGTAATATGGAAGAACCCACTTTGTTCTAAAATCTGAACCGTACACGAAAAATTAAGTATCAGATTCACGGTCCGCACGCGATCATTCTAGAACACACATGAATATGCGAAAGGTTTAAAAACGGTTTCAATAGGGAATTTATACACGCGAAGTTACATACACGTTAGCACACGAGACATACAAACGCACACGCGATCGAACACGTTAACGTACAAATGCTCGAGCCCTCCGCGATGATACACGCGATTGCGAAGTCCCTTCGCCCGCACATACCTGAACCATACAATGAATACCAAATTCAGAATCACGGCCCGCTAGAATTGGCCTAAAGCAGTGTTTTATTAGGTACCATTGCCGGTCTCGTCTGCAATTGTAGTATGTGATTCTGACGGGGAGTCCTTCCGAGAACCTAGCTCTACAGTTCCAGTTGGACAGCTCTCAAAAAAAAGTTTCCATTGGTTCCAAAACATAATTTTTGTTCATTATTTTTCTTTTTTAAATATTTGGATACAACTGTATTGGTAATACATCTAAGAGGTCGTTCACGGAAAAAAGAAGAACTCTGCACTTGATAAATACCTCGCATGGTATATTTCGAGCTGACCTGAAAGCCGTAGAGTCATCACGCTAACGCCTATTCCAAACTCTTCTCATACCTTTCTTCCTTCTTTCAAGCTGATCCCTCCACCAAGGGGTTCCTCTAGTCGATTTAACAGTAGGAAGTGAACAAACTTTTTAGTACGATGCTACTATGAATGAGTTTGTTGTATCTGCGACGTCATCCAAGTCATCTAGTTAACTAATTGTTGGATAAAATCTATGAAATTTAGTCGCCAAGTTTTCCAAACCGAGTCGCCAAGTTTTCCTACTTATATACTCCATCAGTTCAGAGCCTCTCAGATTGATATTTGAGCTGCCCTTAAATGTTGTGATGCACATTTGCATCACTGCCGATAATGAGCGGAAGCCCATTTCTGTTACCATATGACACAACGCTTTTGGGATCATCAATAGGAGATGATTCATCATACGGTAGATATGCTGAACAATATATATATATATATATATATATATATATATATATATATATATATATATATATATATATATATATATATATATATATATATATATATATATATATATATATATATATATATATATATATATATATATATATATATATATATATATATATATATATATATATATATATATATATATATATATATATATATATATATATATATATATATATATATATATATATATATATATATATATATATATATATATATATATATATATATATATATATATATATATATATATATATATATATATATATATATATATATATATATATATATATATATATATATATATATATATATATATATATATATATATATATATATATATATATATATATATATATATATACAGGGTGTTTGGTTCATGAGTAAGAATCTCTCGAGGGGTGATTTACTGTCATATTTGGAGCAAAAAATCGTTCTACACATACCATCAAATCTCAACCGTTACAGAGTTATTGAACTTTTTGTATAAAAAACTTGTTTATCTTAAAACACCTCTAACTCAAAAAGTATACCTCGTATTTTTAATCTTTTAGTGCCATTGGAAAGGTGAGAAAATTTTCTGTTGAATAATTTTCTCATGTCTTTCAGATAATTAGTTTTAATTACCTTTTAGTTGTAAAGTAATTAAAAGTTAGTGTTTTTGATGAGGTTTTTGTTAATTTTCTCAAAATAATGTATTATGATTGTAGCAATATCTATTATCCAAAAGTTAGGTTTGAGGACGATTCATAATTTGTTCTTCAACATAATATTCCTATCTCTTCTCGTTTCCTTGTAATTTGACTTCTAAACTTTTCCTGTAATTGACTTGCAAGTTCTTAAAAGACTCTAATCTAAAAAATATGCTTAATATCGCTATTATCAGCGATTCATTGGAAAGCTGAGAAAAATTCGTTTCGATTTATGTACAGATATCTTTTAGTTAAGTGTACTACATGACTTTGTACTAGTAAAATAACTCAAAATTTACGTTTTTTGGTGATTTTTGTAATTATTCTAATTATTAATCAACTAAATTTATCGTCACTATTGTTCATTTGGTGCCCCTTAATATTCTCTACAACTTGTTATTTGAAACTTTATCCCTATCGCTTTTCATTTCGTTGCAATTTAATAGTTAACACAGCATGACCTTATCACAAATGCAGTGGGTTCGAAATCGTTGTTTTTGCATATGAAACGAGAAGATAAAAATGATTTTACTTCGAAACTAAAAGAGATAATTGAATGGAGTCAAAGGAAGAATTGTAGAAATTGCTGAGATGCATTGATTCTATGATAATTATGGTGAAGTTTATTATTTACTATTTTAAGAAAATAACGAAAATGCTAATAATAACACTAACTTTAAACTAATGAACCTTTAAAAGAATACTAAATTCACTTAACTGAAAGGTATTAATACATTTTTCTCTGTCAAATTTTCCTGGCTTTCGAATAAAAATAAGAAAAGGTTCAATAAGTGCCATACTTTTTCAATAAGAGCTAGTATTAGTGAATATGAGATAAAAATATCCAAGTTCAATAACCAAAACAGATGAAAATAAGACAAGATAAGTGTATCATGTCAAAGAACAAATTATACAACTTTTCAAGACTAACAATTTGAATTATTAAAATAGTGATGTTAACTATTAATATTTTCGCGAAGTGAACAAAAAATCGATCAAAATTGTTAAATTTTAAATAAATTACTGTGAAAAGATTACTTAACCTCCTTAGCTGAAACATTTGAGGACATTTTTCAGTGGAAAATTTTCTCACCTATCCAACGGATCTAAAAGATTTGAAATACAAGGTATAATTTTTGAGCTAGAGCTATTTTAAGACAACTAAGTTTTTAACACACAAAAAGTTCAATAACTCTGTAACGGTTGAGATTTGATGGTATGTGTAGAACGATTTTTTGCTCCAAATATGACAGTAAATCGCCCCTCGAGAGATTCTTACTCATGAACCAAACACCCTGTATATATATATATATATATATATATATATATATATATATATATATATATATATATATATATATATATATATATATATATATATATATATATATATATATATATATATATATATATATATATATATATATATATATATATATATATATATATATATATATATATATATATATATATATATATATATATATATATATATATATATATATATATATATATATATATATATATATATATATATATATATATATATATATATATATATATATATATATATATATATATATATATATATATATATATATATATATATATATATATATATATATATATATATATATATATATATATATATATATATATATATATACTTTTCGTCTATTTTACCGACAGTCAGTGTAGCTGTGATTGCACAGATATCGCGAGTTGGGAGCACCAATATGCGATACGCGTCAATAGCCTTATTTGCAGGAATGCAAGCACCAGGCATTTCACGTGGGTTAGTCATGCCTGTCTTGTTGCTAGCAAGACGCCCGCGATCTCACAAACAGTATAACACCCCGGGGACTAAGTGATCGTTTTGGAACCTATAAATGTACAAATGCAATCTCAAGAGTGATCCTACAAACGCCCGTGATCGCGCGATCATGAATTGGGTACGTCTGGAAATCTCTACTCTCGGCCCTAGCAGCTTAGGTCCATGCATTCAGTTGGACCAAAAAATGACTCATATCCACTAGACAACTCGTTCCGTGGTGACCGCGAACGATAGTGATATGGAAGAACTCACTCTCTTTTAGCGTCTGAACCGTAAATCGAAAATTAAATATCAGGTTCGCTGTCCGAACGTGATCATCCAAAAACACACGCGAATATGCAAATACACGCGAATTTACAACAATTTAACGTACGTTAACGTACAAACGCCAGAGCCCTTCGCGATAATACACGCGATCGTAAAGTCCCTACGCCCGCACATATCTGAACCGTACACTAAATATCACATTCAGAATCACGGGCCGCTGCAATTTGTCTTAAGCAGTGTTTAAGTGGGTGACATTTCCCGTCTCGTTTGCAGTTGTAGTGAGTCATTCTGACGAGGAGCCCCTCCGACACTCTAGCTCTACAGCTGTCATATCGCGAGGAATCGAAATATCGGAAAAAGTCATGCGTGTGTCGCTTCCTATCCTTCTCAGGAATCGAATAAAAATGGTTCTTGGTTCTAGGTAAATAGATTTAAGGCCGTAGACTCTCTCACCAGTGGGAAAATGCTGCGCAGTCTCCATCTTGTGATTAGATTACTTTAAAACATCTTTTTTGTACATCACAATTAGTATTTGAAATCGCTTCATCTCTTCATCTCTTAAATCAAAGTGAGCAGACACCCGGATAAGGCGGGACAGTCCTGGATTGATCGAACTTGTCCTGCATGTCCAGATGTCCCGGAAAGTGTCTCGCATTTTCCACCATGCTGTATTTTGTTTCAAATTACACATATCGTACATTCGTTTCGCACAAAACAATCATAAAAGATTTTGAGTCGCGATACCTAATCGCCGAACAACGATAGAAACGTGAAAATGAAACCAATTTATTTCAATTCTCGTGCTATCTATGTCAACTACTAGTATAAGTCTGTTTATAAATCTTTGCGAAAAATATCACAGTCCTACAAGAGCTGTGCAAATGTTTGGGTAAAGTACATGTCAATATATTGAAATTCTAAGTGTATTTTCAAGTATTATTTTTAAACATAACATTTGTCAGAATTCTTATTCAAAATTCAAAATACGAGCGCCCTCCAAAACTTTCAATCCGAGGAAACACCCTGTTCCACCTCTCATCTCGATGACACTTTTCTTATTACAAGAATCACATTTTCTCTTACAAGAATCAGTGATATTGTAACTATAAGATATGACGACAAATATCACTACTTTAATTATAAAAAAATGCATTTATAACAAATTGCATTTCCCTCTTGAATTGACATTCATTGCAAAACGGTGACAAAACTCGTACCAAACTGAGACAATGCTCTTTATAGTATTATCGTATTAACCACTGCCCAAGCACCCTCCAACAATCATCAATTTGTCATGTTTGTCTAATGAAGTGCATCAAATTACATTTACCACTGCCGCCGGTATGTCGTTGTATGTATATTGTATATTTATCTTTATCCAGGGACTAATATGTGCATGAGATCTTTATAACGACCAAATGCTACCCGTATCAAGATGCACAGCTTCGGCGAATCAAAACCGACGCCATGGTGATGTTCGGTGTTCCCTTCTGGGGAATTGCTTTGCTAAATGCTACTCAGTTCATCATCTTGGATCATAACCTAAATCCTTACACTCGAACACCGTATCACAGAGGAACCCACGTCGTTTCTCGCTTAGTCGGTAGGTTAGTACCTACAACTCCGCCGAGTGCTCTCACGATCAAGACCTAAAACAAATGAAGTCAGTCATTCACTCTTGCCCTTCCCTTCTTGGCTTTACTCTCTTTGATCGCTTGCGTTCGCTTTGGAGCAATGATTTCAATTAATTTCAATAATAATAATTCTCTTTCTTTTCGTCTATTTACAGATGTAACAGGCATCTCGCAAAAGTGGAACAAACTTCGTCGACGATGTGCTTCGTTCAAGACAGTCTCCGGCCCAGCGTCACTCGATTCGGACACCAATTATATACTGGCCGAACATCCGGGCCATTATCAGATTATCGCGTCCGGTCCGGTGCCGGTACAGGTTCACCAGGTGCAACAGGCTCACCACCAGCACCATCATCACAATCACGGCGAGCATCGGCATCATCACCATCATCATCATCACCACCATCACCGCCAAAACGGCGGCGCTCACGAACAATTGTTAGCAGATCAACCACTCTACGGACAACTGCCAGACCCGAACTGGGAGCTGCGACATTCAAGTTCAAGTTCAACATCTACGTCTTCCTCTACGATAGGTCCAATTCAGTTCCCAGTTTACGCTTCCGAGGAATATTGGCAAATTCACGAGCGTGATGTAAAATTATGGCGTCTTGGTGCTCATCAAACATACGCCCATAGAATCCGAGCTACACCGAATCATCGCCGTAGTGCGCACAGCATCGACTGGGAATACAACGTGCAGAAGTACGAAAATATGGCTGATCCGGCACAGATGGCTGCCGCTCGGCTTTTTCGCCACGAAAAACTTCAGTACTACGATGAAGTGTCCAGTGTTAAGAAGAAAAATTCTCTCGGTGCTAGTGAAAGTGAAAGTGGAATCAAAGTAGCCAAAGAGATCAAACTGCCTAGTCTAAAGAACTTCAAGTCCGCGTCGATGCGACTTCCCGGTCAGAAAACGTCCATGAACGAGGTTCAGCAGCTGCTCCGAAGCAAATTTAACAGGATACATGCAGGTCTGCGGAAGCGGCGAGCTCTTTCGGTTCAGGAGGTATTTCAAATGCCCGGGCTGGCAACTCCCACAAAACCTACGTTCTACGTCCCCTCGCCGCTTGTCAGCGAACGGTGTCCCCACAACCCACTGCGATACGAGGAAGAGACAAATGAAGAAGTTGACGGACCACTCAGTTTACCATTCATAAACGAAAACCTCGCAGCAGTGGATCAGCCCCAGGTTCAGCTTCGAGATCGATCACTAAGCCCTCGGAAGGAACGTACCAAAACCTGGTTTCGCAATATTGATTTGAACACTCCCGACTGCAAACCCAAGAAGGACCTTCCGACAGTCAGCCAACATGGTAAGCCTCCGGCCAGCATTCCCGTTACCGAAACAGATCAAAATGTCCAACCCAAAGAGAAGCAGGAAAAACCAAACTTTGCGATCGGTGGACGTGTTTCACTGCGCGAACGTGTCGAGAACATGAACCTCAATCGTCTTCGCTCCAAAACCTCCAACACCAATGCAGCTAGTCCACAACCAAAAAAACCAAGCGAACCGCGTAAAATCCGTCCCCGTAGCCATTCTCCGCTGAAGAACATCAAGATTAACCTTTCTGGCCTTGGTATGCGCGGAAACGAACCGCAAGCAACGCCAAAACCTAAACGTGAATCATTTGGCCTATTTGGCCGCCTGAACCGCATGATGCACGGCAACGGTAGTCCGTCACCGGAAAAGCCGAACGGCCAATCGGCGAGCGCAACCACCAAAAAAGGCGATGCTGCAACTGGTACACCCGTGCAGCAGCGACCGAAGGCTGGCGTCAACGGTGCCGTTAGCTACAGCGGCAATGTTAGTAAACAATCGACCATCCAGAAGCTGACGAAACTCAGCAGCAACGGGAATCGACGGGACGGGGCCCCGTCCTCCGGTCAGACCAAGGCGGAAGCACCGACAGCAGCGGCGGCGGCGGTGGCTGAACGTGAGCGGAAATCCAAACAGGTGGGTGTCGTTGAGTGATTAAATCATTGAGTTTTGCATATGGATTTAAATTTATCTAGCCGCCGAGCGAGGTGTGGCTGGCGTGTTTGTTGATGCCCGTTAGGTGATCGCTGCTGTTGCGGGTGTATTTCATCAAGCTATTCAGATATGTGAAGGGGATACGACGTTGAAAATCGTAAAGGTTGCATTTACGCGATGACAGTTAACAACATTGTTTATTCAATAACTTGTGAGCTGCTATGGTAGGGCCAAGACAGCAGATCACAATTAAAGCATCACTAGTAACTTGGTAACTTATGTAGAAAAATCTGACATGTACTTTTTGCGAATTTTTTTTTGTGCGCTTATATTTATTGTTTCTGTCGTTGCATTGAACCGGATTTACTAACAACTACACTTTCAAGTTTCAATGTTTTTGGAGTTGGTACGAAATTCAATAATGTAAAAATATTATAATAACTAAATAAATTCAAATATAAATTTTAGAAATCGCAGAGATTGGCTGGTAAAAAAATAGAAAAATGAGGGCTCTTTCACTTTAACACAAACAACATCAGTCGCTCGCGTGCTCTGACAAAGAAGAAATACTAAAAACCGCCCACTGCTCATCAAAATCTCGGTCCCAAATCTAATGCCTCCTAATCAGTAATCTAAAAACACTAATTTGTTGGGCCTTTGGCTGATCCAAAAAGGTTGCGTTGAGCGGTCATTTGTCGATGCCGAACCAGCTGTTCATTAGCAGAAAACAATGAGAAAAGGCACTTTCGAGCTATGGTCCCAAGATGCACCCTCGTCCCGGGCGGCGGTGACTGGACGATTGAGGTGAAGTGAATTAATTTTGTTGCTGCCGAAAAAATGATTAAAGAATGGTAGTCATCATCCCAGATCGCCCAGATTGGACGTGGGAAGATCACCCCTGGATACTAGCTGGCAGCCCAATTAATTTTAATATCGTATTTTGGTGCTTGAAACGTCATTTTACAACATCAAACGATTAGCGTTTGAAAATAGAGTGTGAGACAAATTGTATTACATTTTTTTCTAGTTAACTAGGTTTCTTTTTTAAGAAGTATTATTCAGAAGTATTCAGAAATCGCAGTCATTGCTTTTCGGCGACGATTACGTCTCATCTTATGGCATTTTCGCTTTTGACTTTACACTACACCAGTGGAGTCAATACTACACTCGTTCAAACTTGACTATAATCAGCACATCTCGTTTTTTACACTACACCGGTGTAGCGCCAGTAAAAAAGGAAAATACTATTAAACACAACTCGCTGATTCACGAAGCATCTATGGGCGGTGAACCGAAAGAATGAAGATGTTTATCGCTCACCTGGTCATTGAATAATACCGCCACCCTATTAGCTAATCAGACCAGAAAGATGAGCTTTTTTTCAAATGCACTGTGGATGTAAAACTGCAAGATCGCTAGATAATCCCCCGCAGGCAATGAAGATTTGGCTGAAGATCGATTCGATGCGCAACTCTGTTGGTGGGACGGCGGAGAAGCGCCAACTAGGTCAAACTTTAACGAAGAAGCTACTGCGGTTGGGCGTTGATTTTGTTTAAAGTGTGTCGGAGTAATCGAACAGCGGGATCTGGTGTAGGTACCTACACTTTCTTCTGCCATGGATGGGTGTGGGCAAATTGATTGAATCTTTTTTCATTATATCATCTATCGTTATTTAGCGGGCCTCCACTGTTGCCCAAAATTACTAAAAATTATGTATAATTGCATGCCCATCTACTAGAGATTGAATCGTTGATGGAATAAAAATCTCTTGCTTATTGATTTCTTTCGGATGAGCCCGTATTTTCGCTGGGCTGAACTTTTAGGAAATCGATTTTCAGTTATAGCCATTCCTTACAGTGTGGATTGAGGTCGATCAAAAGATCGAAAAAAAATTCTATTATCTTAAAATATAGATTCTTAACAATGTTTTCCCAAATTTTTATGAAGTTCCAAGCAGTAGAAGCAAAGTTATAACGTTCTTCACCTAGCTCCCTTAATAGGGCCTGGGTATATACTTGAAACTTTAAACGCGATTATCTCGAAATCATGTTTTTTCCAAACACATGACTACGAATGTTGAAAAAGCTTTCAACCGTTTTCAAAATTTTTTTTTAGTTGCTCCATCCAGATTTTCATATCAATACTAAGATTTTTTAATATTTTTTTCAGGGTTGGGCGTAGCGTAGTTGGTAAATCGATTGCCTTGCACGCAGCGCACCTGGATTCGAGTCCCGACCCCGCACATAGGTTTAAAAAAATTTCATGAGAGATTTTTTAAACCCGAAGAGGCGAATGACCTTAAGATTAAAACCTCTATAATCGAAATAAAAAAAAGATTTTTTTTTCAAGTGAAAATAGTGACTTTTTTGAAAAATCATCACCATTTG